>NW_009732598.1:0-31191 GCF_000703405.1 Apaloderma vittatum | reverse complement strand
CCTGCTGAATGTGTTAACTCATTAGTATCTTGAGATACATGACCTTCACCTCTTTATAACATTTTTTCTTCTTTATATCTGAATTTTATTGCAATAGCCTCTGTTCTTATCAAACAGGTCAACTGATCAAACCCAGTTCACTCCTTTTTGTCCCTTCTCACACTGTTGGCATCACTTTACCAGGGAAGTTTTAAAATATGCTAAAAATCAAATAAAAAATGCAAACATATTTTAGTGAAACGTTTATACTTTTTTAAGTAAAACTTATATTCAAGTCCTTGTACATATTTTTCACAACAAAATTCAAAATAAACTGTAGTATAATATAATATGTGATTCAGTGCAATCCTCACACAATAATGGTATCATTCTGTGAGTTACAGAAACCTTGGTAGCAAACTTTATTAGAGAGAATCTATTATTCCTTTATTAGAGGAATCTATTACACAATTGACATTTTAGAGATCATCACATGTATTAAGCTGTTATGATTTTCCTTTTATTTACATATAAAGTATTTGATTACTTTTGAACAGAAAAAGCATGTAGTGCCACCTAGGGGTATTCATAAGCTTATGAATTTGAATTTTTGACAGCTCAAATGTTCAGAATTAGGTTTATTCTTCATAACTTCCTTCCTAGGAATAAAAATATGTGTTAAAGGAGGTTTATGCAATTCAGTTTTGTTGGCCAGACAGTAAGGCATATGCTAATTCCAGAAACACCATGAAATTAAGTTTTTTCTCTGTTTCAGCCAGGAACCCTAAAGTAACTGTCTCTAATAAAAAATTACAAAATAAATTACATTTATATTAGAAGGAATAAACAAGCAGGGTAAAAAAAGTCCTTCACCTGCCTCAAAACTCCAACATTACCAAAGCAGGTTAAAACTAAGAATTACATTGGCTGTGTCGGATGTGTGAAACTCCGTTTCACACGCTTGAGTTTGCATTTAACTTCCTCCAGTCCAACAAAAGATGGGCCAGATGGGAGGACTCCTCAGCAGCATGTAAAGCTACAGGGGAAAACAGCCACTGCATCTACGTACTCTTTTCACCTTTTATTTCTTGGGTTGTTTTTTTTTCTTTTGCTTTGTTTTCCCCATTGCTCACTACTTTGTCAATGAGGGATATATTGGGGTTATTTTGGAATGACTCTAGATAGAAAAGTGGATTAATCCATTACAGACTACTTTCAGACACAGTTAATTGATCAAAAGTGCACTGCTCTCAAAAGGAGCCTTGAATGCACTATACTGATTACAGATGAGGGTTGCTTCATTCTTCAGAGAGATTTTGTTCAGAAAATACTACGGCAAATATAATATAGGCAGAGGACTAATCCTTGCTGTTGTTTTTCATGGCAAACTCAGAATGACTAAACTGACCACACTCATGAAAACATTTTGATCAGGCTGCCTTAGCAATGGAAATGCCCACCCACCTTCCGGGAACATGATATGGACCCATTCCACAACAGCACTCCAGCACTTCACCAAGCTAGATCTTTATACATTATCTTGTTTAATACCAAAACGTGCATTTGCAGGTGATGAGGCATGAGCTTTTTGTGCCTAACCCAGCAAAATACTTAGCAAGTACCTTATTTTAAGCACAGGAGCCTTGTCTTGATTCAGTGGGAAATAAAAACAAACTAAAAAGGGGTCTGTCCATCATTTTAACTTTGTATAGGAAGGCTGGTGCCACTGAAAAGTGTGCAATTATCTCTCTCTCCTGACCCTAACTCTTTTGCCAGGCACCAAACCAGGCACTGCTGCTCTTGCTCCAAACTGTCACCACACCTACAAAATATCTTGATGTCACTTTCACAAACACCAGAGTCAAAAAGACTAGTTTTAATATTCTGAACTAATTTATCACTGACTTTCAGTCTACCTGATTTTTCAGCTATATTGGAACACAGAGTCATAGTAATCATTTGTTTTTACTGGATATAACCTAACCCCCCCCCACACTTGAGTGCAGAAATGGCAGAATCTATTCAGCACAAACTGGAAGAAAATCAGACAAATCATTTAACAAACAATCTATGTTCCACATAGCAGGTTGTTTTTTTACAGCTTCCTCCTCTCTATCAAGCACACCCACTCATCTCCATGCTCAAGTAATTCAAAGATGTTACCAGAATGTCTGTGAGGTTTGAAGTGTCTGTGAAATTGTATGGGTTATTTAGAAAGCACTGTTCGGAAACACTGTATTATAATGGATTTTTCCAAAGAACTTGTTTAACATTTCCCTTAGAAATCTTCAGGAACAAGATCCATGAGCACAAAGTACCAATGACAATGCAAATGAGGACTGTTGAAATTTCGTATTTGATTTATTTTCATATTTTATTTATTTTATTTTATTTATTTTTCGTATTTTATAGCATCCAGATGATACAACAATATTAACACAATAAAATCCTATTAATCGCGATAGTGGTAAATAGTAAAAGGTAAAAAAAAAAAGGTCTAGTAAACTGTTTGTCCCTGACAATATTGGATTTTTCACAGACTACATGGCAAATCAATCCTGAAAAATGATGGGTGGGTTCTCTGGTCCCAATCCAGGAAAGCACTTAGCAAGTACCTTATTTGAAGCATATTAGCAGTTGTCTTGACTCAATGAAAAAAAAAAAACCAACCAAAAAAACCCCCCACAACAAACCACAAACCAAACCAACTAGAGAGAAATCTGTCCATCATTTTAACTGTGTATAGTTAGGCTGGTGTCACTCGAAAGTTATCTTGTCACCTGTTAAAATGTAGATCCATTCTGGTTTTAGATCATCACTACATTCTAGTGGAGGACTCTCTGCTTTCATCATCTACCAGGCACAAGAGTCTCCTCAATGACATTGTTTCATTTCTCTGAAGTTGGTACTTCTGCACATAAATTCTACAAACGCTGTTAAACCCTTGTATGAGGGTCTTTGCATAAAATTCACAAAAGTAATAGCATTCCCATAGTTGCATTTCATTCCATTGCAATTTGATTTTCAACTGGAATGGTTTAAGCATTTATTTGGAAATAAACCCTCTCTGCTGCATTCTCCTAGGCTACTTTTCTCTTGCACGGAAAGAGAAGTTGCAGGCAATTAAATTACTCTAAGTCATAAAGGGAGAACTACATTTGAAATTACATTCAGTAACTAAGAGTTTGTTGTGCTGACCTCTGTGAGTTACAGGAAGGCCTAGAAATAAAAAGCAAACTAGTACCTCTCCTTGGTACACTGCTTATTGACTTATATGTCTATACAAAAAAATTTACCCAAAGTGAAATTGTTGAGTTAGAGACAATCTAGTCCAGACTACCTCCACCATATTCTCAATCAGTTACATTATTAATGCTGCCCAGAAACTTATACAATGATCCCAGTTAAATCCCATGTCCTGTGGTAGATCAGCTTAGTACGCTGTTTGCCCCTTCTTCTGCTCTGTTCAGGCAATGTAGCACACTAAATAATGGTTTCTGAAGTGGTGCTTTTAGCCACCTCCCTTTCCCGTTTTACCACTGTTTGAGACTTTTTTTATGCATTTATATGTTTAAGCCTTCAACACCTGTAGTCTGATACCACGTGTCACTGATCAAAGAAGTGATCAGATCACTCCTTCTGCATAAAAACTGAAAAAAACCCCACCTTATTATAAGCTATGTGAGCTTACTTATATATGAACTTGTCTCTCTTGAGAGACTCAGACCAAATTGACAATCAACCAAAGTCAATGAAAAAGTAGTGTGTGAATCTTGCAAATCAGAATGGACTGAACAACAAATGCCTTTATGCAATAACCGTGGAGACCCTAGTACAAACATCAGTACAGTAAGAGAGGATGGAGTAAAAAATGTGAGAAGTCAATATAAGCCACTCCAAATAAGATTTTGAAGGATCAGTGGCAGTAGGCAGAGGCATTTAGCAGTATTAGTACACTTTCAGACTGGCAAAGGGAGAATCAGAAGACAGAAGCAAACACAGCTTTCCTTAATTCTTCCTGCAGAGCATATGAAGAGTTAGTGAGCAAGCCACCCCATCTGAGCACCAGCCAGATCTAGATTCACAGCTCCAGAGGTACCTAGTAATCTGCGAGACATAGCAGCAGAGCAAGGGAAGATATTTGGTGTTTGGTATCTGGCTGAAGGCCTATTTTTGTTATTTCATAAGCCATCTCTAACACCTTTAGTATTCTCTGTCCAAAGAAATAGCACCAAATTTCAGCTGAATATTGTTTTTCTGCATCTCATATAGAGATGCAGGCTCTCCCTGGCCAGCCAGGACACAGCATAAGGACTCTGTGCATGCTTGGCAAGCCACGAGGAGTCCCTTCTTTTGTACAGTCCCAGGCACCAGAAGACAGCTCCCCTCTTCCTACCACCAGTTCACCCAGACCTAGGTGGATAGGAAACAGGACTGCACATTGTCACTACACCTCTAGGCTCCTGTGCAGAAGCACCTGGCACATCCGAAAAACATGGTAAATAGCAACTCTCAGTTTCATTTTTAAATCTAGGACAAATGCTTTGGCATTAATTATGCCTCAGATAAAGCATCTATCACACTTGACACTTGAATTCAGACTCAGAGGTCACCTGAGGGTTTTTAATGGAATGGTCTTGTACACACGTGAACAGGCAGAGACGAAGCTATCAGATGGAGACTCTGCATCATATGAAAATAAAAAACAGTTGAATTACTACATTGGCCCTGATATTAGACAATTGAAGATGGTACTGAATGCTCCTCTTATCCAAGTCTAAGAAAATTAACAAAGTCCAAATCTCAGAATAAATAAGAAAGGAAAAATAATTGACTTCTTTTGGTCCTTAGCTCATTACTGCTACAGTTAAATTGACCTGTCAATGCTTATGAAATGCTCCTTGCAGAGTCATACTGTGTGTGTCCAAAAGTTATTCAGAAATCTAATCCATACATTTATTTCTTGTGCCTTGCCTGGATGACTGCAATGCTTTCTCAGCGGGTCTACCAGTAAAGCCGATTAGTAGACTCCAAGTAACTCAAAATCCAGCTGCAAGACACACAGATAAAAAGAAAATAATATCTCTCAACTGTAACTCCAGTATAAATCTTTCAAACATACTTTTAGTTTGCACTGGGAAATATATTATTTTCCACAGAACACAATAAGATTCTAAATTACCTTACAAAGTTGCTCATCACATCCTTCATTCACTCCTCACTTTCCCTTTGGTTATACGGAAAATAAGATATCAGCAGTCTGTTTCACTGAAACAGGATGCTATTATAATCTGTGTTATCATAGAAACCCACTGCAACACATTAATCAGAATAAACTTCTGATCCAGAAGGTTTACCCTTTGACAGGACAAATAATATCTTTAGAGTGGAGAACAGAGACAAATATAGGACTTTTCTTATCACGCAAGGAAATAGGCGGCAGCAAGAGAATCCCTCAAATTATGCCCAGCCATGTCATGCAGGAAGCATTGCTGTTCGCTGCTCTCCTGAGAGCAAACAAACCAAGGAAAGAAGAGGAAAGCAGACTGGGGGAGGCAGCTGAGAGGCCTACACAAAATGTTAGGTAAGGTCTGCTCATAATGTATGCTCCCACTATAGGTTGCAGCTATACCAAGACACACCCTAAAACACAGCGGAGGTTACAAGGGAGGGTATGCGTACCTGTGTCTTGCCACAAAATGTGCTATGACTTTTCAGGCACAGGTATGCACAAAGCAACCTTTGGGCCTATTTCTTACCTTTCATAACTGTGTGGCCATAAAATAGACCAATGGCTAATGGCTTGTAAGCAAATTCACATGCATCTAACACAGTGGGATGGGATTGGGATAAGACGCTCCTGTACATCTGCTGGTACTTTTTAGACTCATCCACTTTCTACATCAGAAGCTGTGGCTACAGGGCAAACTTCCTTTCTAGGATAGGATCCATTCCAGTCTACGGAAATTAAGACTGCTGGGAAAATGGAATCTAGATTTTTTTAAAAAATACTAAAATATACTAAACTTTGCTAATGCTTATATGGCATTCAAGATCACATAGACGATTACTTTTACTTGAACAATCACTGACTGATGTTTTATGTTCTGCCTCTCTGCAAGTCCCCTGTAAAAGTTGAAAATTACTCTTTTTATGACTCATAATTATTCTTAATTCACAACCAGCCCATGTTGAGGTACCAAAACAGTTACATTGCTATCATCTTTCTGTGCACAAGAGATAATTTTTTACTAAAATTTGACTGCAATTTATTCATGTTTGGCACTAAGGTATTAATTAATGGAGGCCAATTTCCCAGAAACAACCATACAACTAATGTTGAAATCATTCATTTTAAGTATTATTTGCTAAAATCCAATTTAGAATATATTTATTTTATTATTAATTGAGTATTTCAAGAATTTCTTTTTTTTCCCTGTGGCTATTTGGTATTTTTCAGGTCAGTTACAAAGCCTCCTGCTTCATCTTTTCAGTCATCAGAGCAGGGGATAAAAAGATTCCGCTTGACACCCCATTCATTACCATCCCTGGAAAAGCTGCAGAGGACACCAGGACAATGAGAACACATGCAGGCACATTTCTTGTGGATTTGCTTATTTGCGGAAAACTTAACTGTGAGGGTAAAGTGAGAGAAAGGAAGCAGTATTCTCACAGCTTAGTGACCACCAGGGTAACAGAAGAGGACAAGGAAATCTGTTTTGCTCTTGCAATTTCTCTTCCCAAGAAGCCAACAGAGAAAACAGGCAAAGATTCTCCTGCTACTGTTGGCAATTCCAGACAATATATTGGAAAGCAGTGGCAGTTTTATCATAGAATCATAGAATCACAGAATCATAGAATCATAGAATGGCCTAGGCTGGAAGGGATCTCAGAGATGATTTAATCCAGCCTCCCTGTCATGGGCAGGCACGCCTCTCAACTAGATCAGGCAACACATGGGGACTGAACGGGGATCGAACCCGCGACCTGGTGTTATCAGCACCACGCTCTAACCTACTGAGCTAACTGTCAGGAAATAAATCTTTCACTACTGCTAACTAGTTACTCATTTCTTTAAACTACATGTGTATTTTTTTAAGTGGCTTTAGAGGCAAGTGTGCATGTGTGTGCATGAATGTCTAAGTGCCAGAGACCATAGTGGTAGCACACTACTGGAGTGAACACATGTACATGGTGCCAGCAATACGAGAGTCAGCATGTGTTCACAGCACATGGGTATGTACGTCGGTGTCTAACAACTAGCAAACACCAAGCTGGAATGGCCAGTGAGAAGGGTGAGCCTGGGGAGCTAAGTATCAATGGGGCCATAAGAGTTGGCTAGATACTGGAGAGACCAGAGGGTCTGTAAGTTGGCTCCTGGAGGTGCCAGGAGCCCAAGTCAGCAAGTGGAGAGACTACGAGGTCTGGGTTTTGGCTAGTGATAAGGTCATATGTCTGGACCAGCTACCAGCAAAGCATAAGTGCGTGCACTTGTGTGCCTGTGTGCAAGGTAAGCAAAGATGGAGATCCAGGGGCAGCTGCTGGTCAGACTGAATTTTTAAGGCCAGTTCTTGCAGGGAACCATTGTGCACGCATACATGCATGTGTTTGTGTGTGTGTGTCTAGGGCTGTGGGCCACAGGACTTGTTTGTCCAGCGGTCAGTAAGTGGAGAGAAAAAGGCCGCAGCGGCAGCTACCAGGCATATTGAGTGTCTGAGCCCAGTTGCTGGGTCAGTTGCATGCATGTCGTACATGTGTATGCTTTGCAAAAGGTGGGAACGGGATGTTTGGGTTTGTGTGAGTACTATGTTTCCTGCTTGGGTTGATAACCCATATCAACCCAGTTTCTCACATCAACTCTGTTTCTTTAATAAAGTTTCTTTCAATTTCTTTTAATTCATTTAAATTTTTAAGTTTCTTTAAATTTCCGGTAACAATCTCTCAATCTAAAAATAGTTACGTGTCATAAGATAATCTATACTGCTAAGGTCACCCAACTGTTCAAATACTTCCCTTGCTCTCAGTTAACCTGACAATAAAAAGGATTTGGGATGCCAGTATTTTACCTTTGCTTCTACACGACTAACATCCCAAGGTGTAGTGCAGCAGATAAGTGGGGTTACATAAGAAGTGCAAAAGTGTCAATGACTCTATCCCAATTCCATTTATTGTTGTGCCAGTGGATCTCCTGCTTGACCTTAGTGAATAAAAGATAATTCTGTACAGCTAAGTAAAATCGTCAACTCGAGGATCTTATTATGGAAGCGGTGTGGCTGACAGTTATAGAATCAATCGCATTTCTAAGCTCCACCTGGCCTCCCAAGGGCACTTGCTTCATTTCTCAGGCTGTCTGCTGTCACCTTCCCAGGGGGCAGCGTCCCCCAGAGTGCGGCTTAGGCAGCAGCAGCATCCGACTGCTCGCCGAGATCTGCTTAGCCAGTCTGCACCGAGATCAGCAACTCTTGTCACAGAAATGACAGGGCCACTTACGGCTCTGGACAGTCAAAGGAGCATTTGCTCAGAACAAGAACTGGAAGATTTTGGGACAAGGAGGGAAAAATGTCCCAAACCAGCAATGATTTTACATTCCTACTTAGTTTATTGGGTAACAACCCATCATCTTCCACAAGCAGCCTTCAGGTACTGGGAACACCAGGGTCTTCAGTGGTGTTAAGGTCTTTGAATACAGTTCACGTAGGTTATGTGAAATTTATTACCTAATTGTTTCATTATTCATAACTTACAGTAATTATCCCTCTTGGCTTTACTTTCTTTTACAGAAAGTGTTCTGTATTTTATCCATTAAAACATGTAAACTATCGGAAATATCTAAGTGTCTGAATATTCCCAGGCTCCAAAGCATATTGAAGGACAACAGAACAACTTCTAAACTATGGAATTTCTATTTACTTTACTGAGGTTCATAAATTTATACCAGTCAAAGAAGCGATGCCATGGTTAAACTGCATTTACATTACTGAACTTGACACAACCGCTGACAAAAGTAAAACACTTGTCACCTTAACCTAAGGTGAACCTTATTGCTGTCTTTTAGACCCTACTTCAAAGGGCTGTTTAGACTGAGGAAAAAGTTTGGTTTGAAACCTGAGTGAACTTCAGAAACACCAATTAAATTATCCAACATCACTGTTAGAAGTAAGCCCATTTTAATGTGGCCTAAGGTAGGAGGCTCAGCAATTCAGTTTCAAAATTTGCCTCCTGCCCTAAAGGGTAAAAAAAAAAAAAATTACTTCTGCCTTTAAAAGGAACATTCTCCATGCTTGCCCAAAATCTCATCCATTTTTCCTCAAAATATCAATTATCATGTGTGATAATACAATAATCAAATTTCACTTTAGCTTGGTTTCTTAAGACAAAAAAAAAGGAATATTTCTTTTTGTGAACATCCTACTGCTCCTCCTTTCGTCACTGCACTTGTAAAGAAAATCCAACAGAAGCAAACAGAAGGACAGGTTTTAGCATATCCTTTTACTACAGTTTCCAGAAAAATAGCTAGCTGTGAAGACAGTTTATCCTTTCTCTCCCATCCTTCCTCCTCATCCCAGAAGAAGGCGACAAAATCAGCTCAAACATTATTAGATAATAACAAATCCATAAAGGAGAAGTCCTCACCCCAAAAGAAGTTCAGAGATTGCCTTATTAAATATAGGAGGATTCACATGGAAAAAAAGCCACAGGAAAACAGGTTAATAAATACCACCATTTCCCAATCTAAAACCTAAAAAAATGCAAGTCACTCACAGGAAAATAGGTTAATAAATACCACCATTTCCCAATCTAAAACCTAAAAAAATGCAAGTCACTCACTGTCATGACTACTCTGAAAGGCTCAGAAAGGCAGCACCTGGGGGCTCAAAACCTTGACATAAACCCCAAATGGTTTCTTTTTGTAATCTTATGGTCACAACATGAATAATAATTGGTTTTAATGCTTCAGCTTGTATTCAGTTTCTTGAACCAGTTATATGCAGTTTCATACAGTTGTGTAACCGTGAGTAAAATCTGTCCTGAAGGCTCCGAATGCTTTCCTCATGAGGACGCTAATGGCACAGCTGAAATGAGTTCGTCATGATGCTGCAAGCTTTATAAAAGCCTCTAACTATATTGTCTAGAAGAGCTTTTATTGTCATAGCAGACCATAATTTGTTTCTCTTTCGCAGCATATTGAGTGAAGAATGTAAAAACTCTATACATTCTGTGAAAATTGGTGGAAAATGGAACTATTTTTTAAGGAAAGTTGCTTTCATGATATTGTGGAAAGTAGGAGAGTCAGTGAGTGAATATACAGCAATGCATTTCAGTGTCTATTTTCCTGTTGGGAAAATAAGACAGGAAAAAAAAGTCTGTACAGAGGGTTTGTTCTGGCATCAGTGGTGTTGTGGGGTTTTTTTTGTGTCTGTATCTTCCATCTGAATTTTATTTGGTTACAAATGTAATTGCCAGACAGTGAAGCACAGGAGTAGCCATTTGCTTTGCTTTGTCTTCTCAATACAAAGCAGAGGGAATAAACGAGAGGCAATTCTACTTCAGTGGAAACTTGCTTTTAGTGATTTTAAAAAATATTTTTATAGTCATAGAGTACTAACTACACAGAAATATTTATGGCTGTTCTGGCGAGTCTTCTTTTTATTACAATTGTCTCTTCATTACCCTTCTTACCCTTTCTTGCAGCAGAGACCCAGATATCAAAAGAAGGAAGATGCTATATGATCTTAAAGCCAGGCTCTTCCAAATTGGGTGCCATATTTAGGCACCTATATATAAATGGCCTGGTTTTCAAAAGAACTGAGCACTCATCAGATCCCATTGATTTCAATAACACCTAGAATTGATCACACCTCTGCAAATCAGGCCATTTCTATTTAGGCATGGGCATGTGAATATACCAGAGCCACTTTAAGCATCTGTGTTTAAAAGCAACAGCCAGAAGTTCTACCACAGAATTCTTAGATAAAGATTGTAATCTACAAATAAACTCATAGGACCACAACGGTTTTAACAGAGACACCTGAGTTGTGACACTTCCTATTGCCCAGAGGGAGCTGGTGAGAATGTCGCTGCCAAGAATGACTTCTCTTCAAGGCTCTTCATTATATGGAACTTTTGCATTTGTAAATAAAGTAGACCTGAATAATCTCATATATTCATTTTCTTTCCTAGCTAAAATAACCCAGTTCTCAGTTTCCGTTTCTCTAGCTGCCTGCTGTGACACTAAAAATTATGTTAGTTATGTAACAACATGGTCTTTGTAGCTGCAGAATAAGAGAATAGTGACAGGGACTGGGACAGCGAAGTCCTCATGATGTTTCAGCTTTAGCTGTTTAATGACAGCAGGTTGCAAATGCACTTTACTGAGCTGCAAGGAATTTGCCCCTTTATTCATCAGAGCTAGACAATTTCAAGAAGAAAAGGTATAAATTGCATGAAAAAGAATTAAATTAATTTTTAAACATTGTGATTGTTGGAAATTAAGAGAGCAAACATAAATGAAATGTAAGATTTTCATTAGCAAATACTTTATACATACTGTGATATAAACTGCTCTCCTTAAAAGTTTCTTTAAAGGTACTCTTCTATAGAGCTTAATAAATGCACAGAGCCAAAGATCTCCACAGCAGCATTGACTCAAGCCACAAATTCATGTAACATTGACCTGTGCTATGCAAGTACAGAAGCTTACACGTGAAAGCAACACAGGTTTGTGTGATGCTGCACTCAATCTCATACATCCCTATAAGGCTTATCTGTCAGGTTACATGGTAAAAGCTGCACAGCCCCAAATGAGCACGGAGAGACAAGAGCAAGCGGTTGGGGGATGGAGAAGCAGGAATAAGACCTTGCCAAGCTCCTCCCAGGGCTGCCCCAGGAGAGCCTCAGCCCCCCGTGTCTGGGCATGAAACTCATCAAAGCTGAGTCAATGCTACCGTAGATTTTGACTGAGGGTGGTGGCTGCCTAGGGGTCACGGGACACATAATTTGATGCCAGGGAAAAGCCAGCTCAGGCACCTCTGTATCACTGTCCCCAGCAAGTGTAATTCCAACATGACTCTGTGCAATTTGATACCCTCTCCATCAGGATAGGTGAAACGGGCATGAAAATAGCCACCAGTAACGAGCTCACAGCAAGGACTTTCATGTGTTAGTTTGTAAATACAAAACTCTCTCAGCATAGAAACTACCAACCACCTCCTTTAGCTCCTAAAAGACCCCTCCTAAGTCACAGCAACAGGGGCACGGTTGCACATGCCTTTGCTCTTCAGTGACTGATGAGTAGCCTTCACCACTCCTCTGTCTCCACTTCAGGGAGATACTTGTATGAAAAATACAAGTATCTTCTCCCTGACCATAAGACATGAATACTATGGTGCCTACTCTTTTTGACAGTTATACATTTATATGTTGAAGCAAGTTTTTTGTAACATGTTTTCCTTATCACAAGCTCACTCAATCTTAATGTCTTTGCAGCAAACAAGCTTTGCAAACAGAAAGAAGAGAGGCTTCAGGAGTGAGACTGTTTTGTTTCAAGCCGGCACCTAGCATGGACACTGCTGCTCTTTTATGGAGGTGTTTTGGGATGAATGTCACAGAGATGACAGTGACAGAGAAGCAGCTGCAGAATAAAAGTTGTCTTCTGACCTTGTAACTCTGATTTAGAGGTTTACATTAAGAACTCAGATAAATCTATGCCTCAAAGACACATTAAAGGATTGGTTAAAAGCTGGATGCAACAGCATTGTGAATTGAATGGGTGAGAAAAACAGGCATCTGTGATGGCAAATTAATCTGCTCCCATTCACTAAATTCATGCTGTAATGGGCAATTCCAAAAAAGCCAAGGGAGCTTTTGCAGTCAGAGACTCTACTGCTCCTTGTGATGCTGTAATTTCTTACTCTAAGTTAAAGTATGCCTGTGATGCTTTCCCTCTGCTATAGGGAATGAAGTTTCACTGAGATGCAGAACATGCTGTACATAAGCACAAAAAGCTAAAGTGTAAAAAATTTAAACAGCAAGAGTGTTGGTGAAGCTGTAGCCTGGTTCCACTTTGAGGCTTGACTGAAATACAAACTGCTGAGACAGCTTGACGACTTGCACTGAAGCAGAACTAAGTGTCCGTGAACACACAGAAATCTTTCCAGAAAAATACAAAACATATACATCCTCGCATTGTGCCAGAAAGAAAGTGCACTTCAGTAGCTCTAGAAAAAAACGCGAATCCATTCAGATTAAAAGTTGTTGGGGGAGGGGGAGTTTTGGTTTGTTTAGGTTTTTTTATCTTTTTGTGCACAATGTATAGCTCGTGCAAATTCCATTCATCATTTTTCCCTACTGTTAGTTACAAATACTCTCTTGTTAGACCTAATTGACAGCACTTTCACATTCTCTTAGAACAGGTATCGCATTTCTATTTTGAGGCTCCCTTGCACTTTCGACTTGCACAAATTGCTGCCTTTGTGAATGTTCTACTTATAAATAATTTCTATGTTATTGTATATATACACAAAGAAATTCATGATCACATTACTCTAAAGTCCCAAGTCTAAGGAGGCAAAAGATAATAATAAAAAGAGAGACTCATCCTGGAATCCTGAAAGAAATGTGGTTCATAAATAATGGGATAAAACAAAAATTACAGATGATGCAATTATCTACAAAAGAGGATGATATCAAGAAAATACACATCTATCATATCAAACATGATTTCATTAGACCACCTTATAAGTTTCCACCTACCTGACTAGAAATTTTTATTCAATGCCTTCCTGTTTTCCTTTCATTTACATACCTATTAAAAATATACATGTATCACTGATTTCATATCTCCTTTTGACCTGGATAGTTTCTGACAAATTCAGATCTGTATGGATATGGATTCACGGCTTTCTGGGCATTCAAGAGGATGTCCTTGAACTTTTTTTTTCTGTTTTTGTTTTTGTTTTTGTTTTTGTTTTTTTGTTTGTTTGTTTTTCTTGTGTGGTTTTTTTTTTTGTTAAGACTTAGCCTAGCCTATATGCATAGTCCTGTAACAAGAGTGTTTTGGAAGACTAGTTCATTTACATATGGAAAATACAGCTAAATGATAATCACTGTAATCAACACAGTGACAGCTTCCATGATGCACTGTTCAGAACAATGTCCAGCACTGGGTTTGATCTTTTTCTTCACACAGGAATTTCTGGTCTGAGACAGTTATTCTGATTTCTGAGAAACTCTGGAAAGGTTTTCTTAGGTTATCTATTAATTAGAGAATTGCTGAGGTAGGATTACACCTCTGGAGATCTCCCATTTCAACCCATGCTCAAAGCATGGTTGCTCAGGTTGCTCAGGACTGTATGCAGCCAAATTTTTAATATCTTCAAGGATGAAAACAACATTGCCTCTCTGGGCAATCTGATCAATCGATTACAGATTAATATTACTGATTAATTACAGATAAATATATTTTGTTTACTATTGAGTAACCTGCTGAATTTGGGATTATGAGGTTATTGCATTACAAATCTCTGCATCACTCACCTGTGCATGGAGCCTTCCTTTTTTACTGTTAAGACTGAGATAGAAGACATTTATTTCCCAATAACACTTCATTTGGGATTTTGTTGAGAATAGCATAAAGCAGCTCTCCAGGAACAAAAAATCAACTAAAAAAATTTAGCAGTTTGGATCCTAAGAGTATGTGGAATTTCACTCCAGCCAACATCAACCCATCTGAGGTGGACTGGATCAATTCAAGTGAAAATTTGGCTGAAGACAAAAAGACAAGCTCCTGCTCCACTGGGTCTATGAACTGCCATAACAACCACAGTTTTGAAGAATAACTCAACTCTACCTACTCAGTTCAACAGGTGATAATCCTTGGCAGAAAAAAACCCAGACTTTAAATTGACTCTGTAAGAGTAAAGACCTGGACTTTGGTGTTCAACTTGCTTAGTGAGGATGTTCAAGTTTCATGCTTTGTACCCTCAGTCATCCAGAATATGTAGTAATGAAGTATGTTTTTGCTAGAAGGCTTCGAAAATCACTGTTCATTTTCCATTAGAACAAGAAACTGAAACCTCTTTTCTTAAAAGTGTAACTAGGACTCCTAACTCTCCTTTGTTAAAAAAATAAATAAATATTTATTTGTGCTTGCAAAATGAGGAGACACAAAACCTGGTTGCTAAAGGACACTCCTTTTGTGCTGACTGCATAATACTCTGTCATAATATACATTACTGACAATTATATTTTCTTTTGGTACCATCCAGTAACTCAAAGGCGATTAGGAAAGTTGGCCACTACAGATTTAAGCTGTAAGAAAAGTCTCTTTAGGCTTACTCCGAAATGCTTGCTAACAGCTGTTTGTCTTTTGGATTTCAAATGGAAAACAAATCATAATGCAGCCAATATTTAATGTGGAGAGTTGCTAAATTTGTCTTCTCCCCATGCTTTTTTTTCCACAGATTTTACACTATTCAAGGGATGGCATATAAAAACATAAAGCAGGTGATGTTGCTAGAAGGGAGATTGTAAGGAAGAAAAAGTGATTATCAAATCAAATAAGAAGACATTCATTATGAGTTTAATTCCCCTTTCTTTGACATTTCTTCCTCAATTTAATTAGTCTCTCCTGAGGCTCACAGTCTTTTAGTGGCCTTCCTATTCAAAAGAAAACTTGCTTGCCAAGGAAAATATGTCTGAAACTCTCCCAACTCTGCATCAGTGAGACTAGATTCTATAAATAACCCCCATAAAATCTATCACATTCTCAGCCTGCAAAGTCAAATTATTAAACCTGACATCTCCATTATACTCAGCTGTGGCACAATTCCTCTCTTCTATCTGAGATCTGCTACTTTACCTTGCACGCAACAGAAACAATGCAGCTGTGGATGGCTAGGATTTCGTATGAGAGACTTATGAGAATACTATAAACTTAGACTTAATAGATACAACGGATTTTATAGGAGTATCCTGGATGTTATGAATCCCAGATTTTCAGCACAATAGACTTTGTTTTATTAAGTGGATAGGTTTATTTTCTTTGCAAAGTTAAGATTTGTCTGTATAATTAATGGTAACACGCTACTTCAGCCATTTACTGCTCTTCAGTAGACAGTGATCATTTTGAAAAAAAGAGAAGATTAGTGAAGTTTATTGAGCTTGTTAAGGGCCTGATTCTGCAGACCTTCCTCTGAGGGACCTTTGTACTGAACTCACAAAATCATTGTGAATCTAATGGTTCCTGCCCTCTTAGACCTCATAACCTAATAGCATGCCCTAGAAGTGTCACATTTGTAATGTCTCAATTTCTACAGAGATTAGGAAAACCTTGAAAAATGCTAGTTTCAGAGGCTTGAAATCTAAACACAATCATTTTTTTTCTCAAGGGACATAACTCCTGGCAATATTTCTGTATGTTGAGCCAGGTAGTCATACTGGCTTCCAAGAAATATTTTCATGGGGCGCAGGAGGATTTATAAATTCAGCTCCCAGTGACAGACATCTAAGAGAAAAGACTGAAATACAGACCAGTTATTACTGCCCTGTATGTTCTCAGTTTTAGGCAAGGTAGCCATCTGTGAAGTTTTGTATACAGCTGTCCAGTCTCCTTTAGGACCTGTTTATCTGCAATAATTTTTTCAATGCATTTTTGCTTCTGTTCACCAGTTTATAAATCTATCTTTGTTATCAGTATTTTTGTCCTAAATTCTTCTGTGCTGCACACTTCCAAATACGGTGTTTCTTTATTTATTTCTCACTTTCCTTCCATGAAGAATGTATAACAGTGCTAAGCACAAACAACAATGAACAAATAAGGACTCCTTCTAAAGCTTAATTTTATTTGCTCTGAAAATGAAAGGGGAATACTCAATTTTCTATTTCATATCTGCAAAAGAACAGACTGTGATATCTGTCACAAAACTAGTAATGAAAGAGTCTGCAGCACTAAGTGATCTTTCCACTTTACTCCTCCATATTGCTATGTCCTGAGCATCAGAAAGCTTCCAAATATTTTGTACCGCTCACTCCATTGAACACAATTAGTTTTGTAACCAGGCAAAAAAATCAGCTAACCCTCCCTTACTCCAGTCTTTCCAAAACACACAAAGTACTTGCAGTTACAATTACACAGCCCTCTTCATATATTTGTCTTCCATGGATGCTAAAGCTGTAAGCATTACAGCAGTTTACCAAGAAGATGGCCTATCACTTCAGGCGTAAGTCCATTATGTCCTGACCCAGTTATCTGGATGTGCTCTTATGTTGTTCACAGAAATTTCCTTTTTGCCTAAACCCTCACTCCTCACGCTCATTCGTCGCTCTGCAGAAGAAGTCTACAAGCTCAAGGAGGAGTAATAAATCAGGTCTTAATTTTCACACCAGAGCTATAAGCACAGAGACCACTCTGAAAAACCCCCACCATAGAGGGGTCTCCAAATCACAAGTCTTGCTAGATTATTTGGATTCAGGGCAGATTTAAGAACAGTGATGCTGCCTACAGCACTCCCCTTCACCCTTAAGGCAGGAAGCATTTAGTGGTAGGGCAGGAAATCTGTAATCCTATTAAGTACTCTACTCCACAAGCACCATAATCATTCAGGAAAGGAACATAGGTTCAAGGTGGGTTTTTTCACAGCCATTATGCTACCCAGCAAGAAGCAGAAGGAAAAACCATTCATCTCACCACATGCCTCTGTTAATAACTCTGATGTACAAACTTTGCATTTCAAGAGCAGAATTTAATGCTAACAGCTCTCCATAGCATTGTTCTTATTGATTTGCATTTTAACCGTCTACAGCTGTCAGCAGAAAGAACAAAGTACAGATATAGAAATCTATCTACTTCCTTGGCATCATCATTAAAGTAGCTGAGCTGGTCCCAAGTATTTGTAAACAAACATATATCTCTTTATACATAAGCTATATAAAGCATAGTTCAATTAACTGACCATTTCAGAGTCCTAACGGATTTCAGGAGAACTTTCTTTCTCATCAGTATATACTGAAAAATTCCTCAGTACTTCTGTATACTGAAGCATTTTGAGAATACATTCAGATAAATTGCTAACAATGTGTACTGAAGAAAGAAACCATGGTGTTTTCAAATACATAACCCCTCAATGAAGGAAGAGTGGCATGATTTCTAAACTGACCTTGACTCTCTTTCTGTGAACAAAGTGGAAGAAAGATGTTTACATAATTGTGCTGGCGTTACACACAGAGAAGTAACCGTTTGTCCTGTTCTATAGCATAAAAAATTTCAGAATTCTTAAGCACTCAGATCCTCTTGCAATGAACAGATGCTTTGGACTGAAAGTTTAAATCTTCCATCTTTCTTTAATCATCCATGGTTTTATTCTCTGTGTGCTCACTTTCTCCAGGAGACATGGGCTGACCTAGAATTTTAAGTCTGTATAAGCTTTACTATAATGTATAGATGAGCTCACAGCTTAGCCAGATATAAAGCCACATTTTTGGCCCCTGTGTCATTAAAAAGGTTTCAGCCTTTTTTCAGCTCTACCAACCGTGTCCCTTCTGTTCTTCACTGGTTGGACTAAAATGACAATCTTACCTTCTTTTTGGCTCTTATCTTCTTTCCTTCTTGGCATTTTATTCCTTCCTACAGAAATCAGCTACCATCTCTCACATCAGTAGGGAGCAGCATGGTCAGGCCATGTATCCTTCAGGTCTGAAAATCTAGTTCGCAGCCAGTTATCTGAATTTTGGAGTTTTCTGAATAGTATTTTCAGCAATGTTTAAGATGCCAGTCAGTGTATAGAGACATTTTAGTCTACCTTCTATTTCTAGTTTTTAAATTGCAGACTGCAAAGTCAGATAGTTCTATATAATCTTCCTCACTATTTGTCAACCAGTGACATATTTCTTGGACTGGCGTGGTTACATAATACTGCTACAATAACAAAAGTCTTCAACAGTAATACAAAACACTGAAAAGGTTGTTTTTGATACTCAAATTCACAATCGCAGAAATCGAAGTTGTTAGCATAGACCAGACTCCTGAGACATGACCTTCTGTTGCCCTTACCACCCCTTTCTTTTTAATAATAATTTTGTAAGTTCAGTTTTGGCACATATTTCTTTTAATCTCACTTTTCAACTTCTGTCAGTGACAGTCTCATTTGGTTAACTTTTCCTATACCACTACTAGCTTTCCTTCAAAGTTACCCGAATTAGCTGTGGTCAAGAGGCCTTTGCACGTCTCAAACTTCCTACAGAAGTGGCTACACTGACAGCTGCTTTTATTATGCTTTTGGAGATAAAAATAGTGTCATTCAGCTGGGGAAAAAAAAAAAAGGTCAGGAAATTTCTGGTCTTGAAGCATTCATATTTGAAAAACACAAAAAAAGTTTAGGCCCCTGAGAAACTTGTTTGTTTGTGGCAGGATGAAGACACCATACAAGAAATTCGAATTCAATAGTCAGGGATCTATTCATTAAACAATATGCAAATCGGTGATGATGTTTCTCAGCTGGAAAATATTCCAGCTACTTCAGCATATTTTGTATGTTGATTTCTTATCTTTGAGCTTCTGAAGAATGTAGACTATAAACTTTCCTTAATCTTGTTTGAGCAAGTTTTTAATCTGTAAATTTATGTTGTACAATTGTGCTTGTTTCACTTACATTTTCAATCTCAAGCTATATTCTGACCTGACTGAATCGTTAGCACAGTCACTAGCAACATCTGAGGAGCTGTGATTTTACTCTTCAAGTTTAGTTGTTAGTACTAAATTAGTAAATTTGTTTGCATATTAAGCTCCATTAAAGCCACTAGTAAACATATGTTTCATCTGTGGAAGAGTTTTGTACAATTTCACATCTTCAGCATTAAGCTGCTGCTCTTATTACAAATTAAAAGGTTGGTCCTGAAAGAAGCCAAATGAATACTCAAGCTGTACATGTCTCATCCTGACAGGATCAGGGCCTTAAATCTGGCATTCCTAACTATGCAACAGACTCCCCTGTCAAAATTTCTTTGTATTAATTAATTTTGATATATAAATAAATCCAAAGAAATATCTGGCATTAGGAAAGTGTGAATATTATTTTTGTAAAAATTCGTTACAGAACTTCTAGACTACAGTGTCTGATATCAAACTAGCTTTTATCCAAGCACTGAATGTTCAAGATGCTTCAATAAATACTGCTTAAAATCAAAATGCATATATTGGTTGAAAAAAGTTTTTCAGTTAATGCTTAGTTATAAAAATCTTTATAGAGCTGCACGTTTAACAAATGGATTTATGTTGACATTGTGTAAAGGAATGTAAAAAGTACTTCACATAAAGTCATTTTTATAGCTTCAGGGGCTTGGGCGGGGGGAGTCGATACTGGCCCAGGACAAAAGAGGTTGCATCACAGCTTCATCGAAATCATTATCAGAATACCCATTGACTCCAGCAGAACCAGAATTTCACCACACGAATACAAATTTAAAACACATGGGAAGGGTAACAGAGGAATTCGAGTATGAAAAGAGTGGCATTTTTCAGTTTAGACTATAACTATCTCACACTAAAGAACATAGTAATAAAGTATATGCCAAGTAATTCACGGTGCTTGAACTTTAGATAGTTAATTGTATTCTGTCTGTCAACAGTGGGTAAGAAATGTTCAAGAATTCACTAATCTCACTTAGAGAAGATGTTTTCTGAGAGAATGAGTTTCAAATAAACAATTACTAGAAGTCTTACCTTTTCTTTATATGCATGTGTATGCACACATGCATAAGCACTGGACAGAAGAGCCAGATTCTAAAACAGTCACTGTAATGCACATATGATTATATTTTAAATGAAAACAGCAATTTCTAATAAAATTATAGTTATATAATTTCTATGCATCATAAAATGACAGCCTGCCAGACTTGAGCAACAATCTAAAAATTAATCAAAATTGCTTGATCTGTTTTAGTTCCTATAAAATCATTATATGCATGGTATGTACTTAAAGAATAAGGAAAATTAATATGCATTCTCAAAATCCTGGAAAGTACTGAGGGTACAAAAGCCAGCCTGTTTTTAAAGTAAGGCAAGTGGGACATGTTATTTAATCTGGGGCAAAGTACACAAAAGGAGAAATAAAGGATGAACTAGTATCAAATAAATTTTAGACAGGTGGCGGTTCACTTAAACCTGCTACTAGGCTGTCTTGGAAAATAAAAAACAATGGAGAAAGTTGTATGGATTTGTGGGGACTAGGAGACTTTTAAAATTACCTTTGTAAGCACTTTTGTTTTATCTCCTATGTAAAAGAAACTGTTAAATGCCTTCTACCATATGGCCCTGAGTAATTTTTCTGTCAAAATGCTTTCATCCCTGGCCCAGACACTGATCAAAATAGTCCAGCTTCTCCCTTGGAGTCATTACTGAAAATACAAGGAAGGGAAATAGCATATCAAAAGGCAGCTGAATATTAGTGGAGCTCCCAGCGCAAATGGAATAGCCGTATCAAGTGAGACATAATGCATACTATAAAAACTTTCTCCTTTTAGAGCTGATCGCATCACGAAAGTAGCTTATATAGTATCTGACTATCTGTCCTAGTTGTGGAGTCTCATTTTCCAAATATATTTGAGGGTCAGCCTAAATGGAAGCTGGGGATGCACTGCAATTTTTTCCACTAGGATTCTCATACATAGCTAAATTTCATTAAAGCTTAAATCAGTTTAATTTCCAATTCAGGCTATATTATATTTTCCTTTATCTCAAGTAATTTTTCTAGAAATTATGAAATACTATCACTGCTGCAATACTGTTCATTTCCACCGGCACTCTTGAATGATCTTTGATTTATGCTAGGCTGCTTGCTAAAATATCCTCAGATAAGTGTTCCAGATTTGCATCTTTGTCACTGAAAGAGTTTTGAATTATAAAGCAGTCACATGAACCTTTCTTGCCTTACAAAAAAAACCCTTGAAACACACCAAAACCAAACCCAACAAACAACTTTATTTTTATTTCAAGAATATTGAATAACTGTATAATTTTTTCACAGAGCTGAAAGATGCAGGGAGGGGTTGTATAATTTATCTGCAAAATGCTCTCCTCAGTCTTCTAGCAGAACCTTTTCTGTGCCACGTACGTGCATATGCATACTCCATTAAATTACCTGATAAATGACATTATATTAAAAAGGGAGCTCTCTTCTCACCATTGTAAATATGAGTATATGAAAATACATAATTTTTCAACACATGTAAAAATTGGAACTGATGAGGCCAAACCTATCAGACCACCTAGAATGTAATGTTCTCAAAAATCAGAGGAGAGTTGTTGCTTTTTTGATGGACTGCTACAAAACAGTAATCAGAGGGACTGCTACAAAACAAGCTGTAGAGGTAAAAAAGACTCCCACTACTCAATGACATTTTGTAGTCACAGATCGCACCTTTGACAGCCGAAAAAAAAAAAATTAATCCTTAACTACAGGTTATTTCTATTTAAAAGAAGGCTCTACTAGTGGATTCGGTAGCATTCAAACTATAAAGAACCAGATGTTGGCATATGGCTGAAATGCATTTAAGAGAACAGCTGTGCTTGCTGGCTAAAGAAACCAAGCTTGCATGATGCTTTATATGATGGACATGTGTCTCAAAGCCAAAGGGAATGGTATGAGAAAGAACGGCGGGGGACAATGCTTTTCAGGCTGCTGAGGAGAACCTGGCAGAGCTCTGTGCAGAGACAAGAGTGGCTGCTCTGAATTCTGAAAAGGAGAAGAACATCTATCTTGCAATAAACCAACATGAGAAAGATTAATACCAATGACAAATTATTTTGAGCAGATCCTGTGAATACGTGTGCCAAGAAACCTCTAAGAGTGATCAGGAAAAGGCATAAAAGGGTGAAAGATTACAGAGGGCAGCCTGGCAAGGATGTAACTAACAAATTAGTTCATGTTTTATAACAAATAGTGTTTTAAGTCAGCTCTACTTTCACATATTGCAGCATCTGTACCGGATCAGCAAGGATCAGCTACTCTTTCAATCCTATCTTATTTATTCATGATGTATTTTCAAAAGAGGATGCTTTTTAAAGCTTTTTATAAGAAGAGCTTAAATTAATACTGTACATCAGAATGAAGTAAGTAATTACCAATGGGGTTGAGGTATTCTGTAGTAATATGGGGACAGAAGCTGGCAAAAATCAATGTCCTGACCAGAGACAACCCTATTTTACAAAGATACTTGATCTGCTAATTAGCACAAATGTTATATCCTGTGCAAATACTGAAGTAGAGATAAAAAAGCACTCTAACAGTTTTTTTCTGCTGTTTGCTAATTATTTCTTAGTCGTTTTGCTTATCCCCAGTTCAGAACTCAAATGTCCTGAATGCATACCTTTTTATACTGCCTAAGCAAAGAATTGAGCAATCTAAGGATGAAGTTTGCAGCATGTCTGAGAACTTCAATTGCACAATATGTTGCTGTTACTCATGGCTGGAAAACAGTGTACAAGCAGCAAGAAAATGTGAAATTTTAGTGCTCTGCAATTCTGGATCAGCTCCAACTGCAAGAGCGATACTCATGAGAGGATGGAGTAAAAATTTCATGGCATTTTGACATATGCTCACTTCCGACATAAGTGTTCATAAAATTAAAACTTAATTTACCTGAATTACCTTATGTAAAACGAAAACAGTGGTGGAAAGGGTTGATAACTGAGAAAAACAACATCAACCCCTACCAACCTCAGGAACATATATAAAGACATAGCTCTTAAATACTTTGCTAACGAGGATGATATAAAAATCCAGCTGCAGCCTCAAAGAAATGAATATATTTTTCATTAAAAGACTTACAGTTTCTCTATACTATCCATTGAAGAGTGATAGGCATAGAAATTCTGATGGCCATTATTTTCAGATATGAATTCCAAATGCTAACCACACAACAAAAAATAAATCAAATTGAGCATTAGGCAGAATTGATACCCCTCCATAATTCATGCCCAAATCATCAATTGGCCAGGAGAATACTGTTTCGAGAACTGATCATCATCAACATGATCCTTCTCAGACTTTCAGATACATCTTCACAATTCTAGGCAAGAACTCCAACGACTAGGTTATTGCTCAAAAGTACTGGCATAACAGTCTCAACTGGCCTCAGTTTAAGGAAAAATAATGAGTCCTTTTCTCACTTTGAAGGAAATAACTTATATTTTGAATCCTAGGAGTACATTAAAATCCACGTACTACATTCATTAGGAAGTTACAAGCCAACAGCATTCAATGTTAGAACACAACATTGTTGAAAATACTATTTCTTGCGACTTCTTATGTTCACAGTACGAGCACTTTTTACATTACTCGGATTTTGGACATGCATTATCTGTTAATTGTTACTGTTTAAAAGTAGTTTCCTTTCTAATTTGCATCTATTTACCTCAGAATACACTGTTCAGTCCACTAACCTGATTTATGTCCTATCTGTCCTCTGTGGTTTCAGATAGGGAGAAGGGATCATTTCATATCACAATTTTTCTAATTTCTCAAATTTTTATTCTATATGTGATCTAGACAGAAAATGTTAAAGTAAAAAGGAAGTAGTAGGAACCCTACTGTCAAACTGACCAAGAATTTTCTGCTTTTTTTAACCTTTAGTCAACAATATGGTTTGCTTCTGAGTCCAGCTGTTCAGGTTTTTTTTACTTCAATGTGCGTTGCAGTTAGAAGACATTTTACAGGCAATTTTACTTGAAATGCAAATTTAGAAGTCATAGATCATGAGAAAAGTAAGTACAATGTTTAATAATATTTGTACTGTATGTGTTTCTCTTCTTTATGGAATAAATTATCTCGGTTTTTTCATTTTGAGAGTCCAGGTAAAGAATATAGCCTGGTAAAGTTCATCAGCAATAAGTCTGAATGCAAAGCTTTAACTAGTTACATTTTTTAAAATGCACCAATACATATGTTACTATTTTAAGATAAGCATTTGAGATTTTAATGGTGATTCTCATTAAGATGCTTTGGCATCTTAATGGCAGTATGATAATACAGCCTAATGCTTCAGGCATTAGTTCACATACAGAGGAGCCCTCCTTCCCTTAAGTGTTTTACACAAAAGAAAGATGAAGAAAAGACAGTCTGTGATGTGTAGAAAAAGTGAAATGCAAGTTACAAGAGTAACAAAGGGTAAAGAGTGCCCCTAATTCCTTGATCCTTCCTTCAAGCTGAAAAAGCACGAAGGACATGTAGTTCCCTGCCTGTTACTCACTTTACAGGATCCTATTGGTGAACATCCTTGAAAATTCAAAGGCACATTTTGAGCTCATACAAACTCCCAAGCTGTATCAGCTGGCTCTTCATGGATGATATCCTGTCTCTGATAACCCTCAAATGCAGAAGGTAAAAATGGAGAGGAAGGTATCTCCAACTAGAAATCTCTGAAGCAGCTACACATGGGAGGCAAAGAAAACAGTTGTTCATTGTCTTGGAACTTCTGCTATTTCTTCCCCAGAACAGTGGACAAGGGAAGAGGAATTTCTTAGTTCTAAAAAATGTTGGTAAAGGCAGATATTTTTGTTTAATACATTGATTTAGTGCTAGTCCTCAACCAAATTCAAAATTTCTGTACCTAAGCAAAGCTCGGCACCCCCGTTAAAAGCGTGGACTTTAGGAGAAGTGTTACCTCCTTTGGATACTCAAAACCTAAAGCTCACAGGTTAAGAACACAGGTGTTTTTCTTTCTGGGAGCAAATACAAATCCCTGCTCTTTTTTGGATTCAGTGCCTGTCAGCAAAAAGTAGCTTTTTTTGGATGCAGCTAATTGTAGCGACATCAAAATTTCAGAAAAGTCCTAAAATCCTTCTCCAAGCTTAGGTCAAGTGGGCTAACACTTTTTTTTTTTTTCCTCATAGCATCAAGACTGAACGAATAACTGTTCCATAATTAATATTTTCTTCATGAGCACTGAGACTATCATCATGCTCCATTTCCCAGCACAGTTCTATATATTTATGTGGACTTTTCATGACATAAACAAGTTTTCAGAGTCAGGAAAATGTCTTATTAGGGAATAAAATACTGAACTGATTTTAGTGGTTATAGTATATGCATTCATCTATTACAGGTATGAAAAGCTGATTCTCTAATTGCACTTCCATATCAAAAGTGCAGTGCTTTGATATTTAAATATTTCCTTCAACTGTCAACTGGAAGTGTTACTGCAGATTTTTAAACATATTCAATTTTAAACAGTCAAAGTAGTGTCAGGAGGCTTCAAGAACATTTTATAATGAAAAAAGTGAACTCTTTTTAGAAAAGCATGCGGTGTACAAACTAAAACTCTGAAATGGTGAAGTGCAATAAGAAACATGAAAGAAGATAGCTGAGTATTAACAGTTCTCTGTGTTAATAATCAGCAGCAGACATAATGTCCATGAAACACTTAACGTTTATTTGTCCCCAAAACATTATTGTGTGAAGAATAACAATGGAATAACACTCAAAAGCAATTTTTAAAATCACATTATTCAGGTTAATTATAAAATAATATCTTCACTGCAGAAAATCTTCTATTATTATATTCTCCAATCTACTATGTCTGGTCTAGTAAATTTTTAATCTTAAATTCTACCTTGTTTAGTCAAGGTGGTTGCAAATGATCTTGAAGAACAAACCTCATTAGCTTCAACAGATCTGTATTTTGCTGTAGAAAACCTAAATTCAGCAGATCTTTACTTCCACAAAGCCCCGTGTCACTATAGGTGAGAAATGCTGAGCCAAAAGCTGATCAAATGAGGCACTGGTGGACCAAGGGTCACTTTCTCTGACATAGAGTAAGTACCTCGCTACAGAAAGATGAGCAGGTGGGCATTTGGATGCACTCAGTGAGAATACAAAGTAATTCTTAATTGCTACGACCTGGTTAAGGTAATGCAGTGGAGAAATACAGGACAGGGAATGAGAAGCAGAGGGCAGACTGCCAATAAGGGTGACAATTGCACATCTGTTTGAACAGCAGAAATTAACAGCAATGATGCAATATTAAAATATTTTAGAAAAACAGGAGTTCAAAATATACCAAATAACCACAAATTAAAGAGCAAAGAAAGATACAAAAATATTGTTTTCTCTTTTTCTGCAGCCAACTTTTATAAAGTACCATTAGATATCAAGATTTGTGGCAGCTGAAATTTGAGAAATATATTGCTCCATAGTATTAAAACATGAATCGGTAATATAATGCACACTAATTAGTTTTGGTTTTAGTCAAAAGCAACACTGTGGCATCTCCACAGTAGCAAAGTCCTATTTGCGTGAAAAGCTGAGTTCAGCTAAATTGCTGTTGTGGAAATATCCCACATTTATCTTTTTACAGAGGCTACCTTTTGGCACAGCTTAAAATGAAACACAATGAAGGTATCAAAACACTGAAATTGTGCAAAAGTGACATATCATATACCACATATTATTTTCTTTGCTGCATATGTTCTGGTATCAAGTTACCAGTTATTTATAGTTGTGTATCTTTATTTCAACATGAATATGATGCATATAATTTTTTTATCATGGTCAGGGAAAAAAATTCTTTTTAAGGCACAGTACTGCTAATTAACACCTTCAAACAGAAGCCTGAAATCTGAAAAAGAAGTTGTACTCAGGTGGTAAAGACCTTTTCTTTGCTAATGAGCATTTGTTGACTTTATCTATTTTGCGGCTTTTTTGTAGCATGTTGAAATGACATTAACAATACCACAATTGTAAATTCACAACTTTGTAAACTATTTCAGGCTACTAAGCCTAACCTTTCTACAATGGAAGAATGTGCAAAAAAAAAAGTTTATCATTCACTAGGCATGAAGCAGTACATGAACACAGATCTGGTACAATCATCTCAGAAATAGGAAGGCTGAAGAAAAAATTATTAAACACTGTTTTAAAGTGATTAATTCTTGTATATGAAGTATAGTATGACTAGTAAAGATCTGGTCTGTCCAGAAACAATGACCAAGAATATTACATTTAATGAAAAAAGTTGAGATTTAAAAAAAATTTTGATTTCATACTGAAAGAAAAATTATAACTTGCATAGAAAAAAAAGAACACTCCAAACACTAAAACGAAAAATACAATCAGATAGAGTAGGTGAGGCTGGAATATTAACAGCCTAGTATCAGGTTACTCAATGGGTATATGAAAGATTGGTTTTGAGCTGAAGTCTGCAAACCAAAATAACAGAAAAGACCAATATAAAGCTGTCCAGAAGACATTTGAGATACACTGTGCTCAGCATAAAAATGAAATGTAATCAATACACTCCTTAAAAGAGAACACAGAAAGAATGGCAACATAAAGGAGTTTATGACTGGTTAAAAGCTGAAGAAGAAGTCCAACACATTTTTGAAAGAGTCGGGAAGACGTGGCTCATGATGTGTGGGCAGTGTTCTGACATAAATAGACATTTTAAAGAATGCAAAAGAATAAGACAGAAAGGCCTCTGGAATCCAAAATTGAAATCTACCCAAAACCATGCAACTGCATGCACAGTTGAGGCAACCAACGCAGTATAAAGAATCATCCTTATCTTACACAAAAAGGTTGCTTTGTGAATTTCCAAGCAGGGTCAAAAATTCTAAATTACATCATCTGCCATAATGTTTTCTGCTGCATTAGTGAAGACACATTGCTATCAATCTGACAGCACAAAACATATTTTAATTTTAAATTTGACAAAGACAGATAAGAAAGTATCTTGCCAGGACAAATTTAACTGGATATTACAACACTAAATATGTCAAACTGTGGGAATGTCTTAATGGCATATAAATGAAAAATAAACTATAAAAATAAAGTTAATATAATCACATCAGTTGGAAGGTGCCTCTAGAGGCCATCTGGTCCAATTCCTTGCTTAAGAAAAAGTCAATTTCCATTTTGCTGCTCAGGTCCACATCCAGTGAAGTTCTGAATGCTTTCAGTCATGGAGATGCCTGAAGTTCCCTGGACCCCTAGTCCGGTATTTCACCAGTCTCATGGTAAAAAGACACATCACCTCTGAGAACCACCTCTGTTACATTGTGGATTTTCTTACTATTAGTGTCTCTACAGTATAAGTACTAGTATTTTGTTATCTTGGGAGTCAGGTACAGGAGATCAGGGCACCTAGACTTCTTTGTTTGTTTTGTTGTCACGATACCATGTTTTCAATAAGCATCTGTCCTGTACCTCAGAAAGCACTATATTTTTTCTCCCTGAAAGAAATTGTAAAGTTTAAGTAAGTGAGCTTGTACTTAAAGGAAGGCTTGTGGTTTATGGTTGGACTTGATGATCTTCAGGGTCTTTTCAAACCTAAGAGATTCTAAGATATGTAATCCAAGTTAGTTATTGCAATTTGTGCCCACTAAATCTCCACTTACTTGGCACCTCTGAGAAAGTTCTAGGTCCATCGTCCCAAAGACCACCTAAAGTTATACAGCTCTTTACAGTAATAAGGTCTCCAAAAGACTTAAATAAACCCTGCTCTCTCAGCTACTTCTTTCATACCTTGTGCGACAGACCCTCAACCGTCCTGAGGACTATCCTCTGCTATTGCTCTGAGTATGACAATATCTGGTTCTAAGGACCCCAGAATTGGACCCAGTATGCCAGATTCACAGGTGTCAAAATAGAGGAGAAGGATTACTATCCTCCATCTCCCAGCTGTGTCTCTGCTTCTACAGTGCCGGATGCTGTTGGCTTTCACTGCTGTCAACCCCAGAGTTGCTCCTGTGCACTCACTGTCCCTCTAGGCCATTTCTGCAGAACTGCTGCCCAGGCAGGCAGTAAAAAAATGCATTTTTCCTGGCAATACCAAGGGAAAATCAGACATCACTGCACTAACTTGTGTCTTATAAGTAGCAAGATTAAAATGCTGAGGGAGGAGTGTACATCTTGCAATGCATAAAGACACAGTCAACAGAGGAGCACCACAATTCAAAATTAACAGATTCAGTGGTTGGAATGTCAGAACTGTATCAACATTAGCAACAAAAAATATTAGATTTGAAATGATAGATTATGAACAGACCTAACATAAAAGGAAGATATTTTTGGACAGAAGTGAAGCAAAGATCAATAACTGGGGAGAGCAAATATTTACTCCTATGAGCTGATGAAGCAAGTGCCAAGAGTAAAACAGAGCAAACATTTGTCCTCAATTAACCCCTTTTACAGAAAGCATTCTTCTTGAAGATATCACTGCCAGATAAAGTCCTCAGTGCTGGTGGGTTGGGAGACTAATCTGACTAGCAAGAGACTCAGCAAAATGGCTGAAGGTTTACTGTTTTCAGGTTTGTTTACTGCAACCCATCGAGGGAGTACATCCTTTATTCTTGGCATCCTTTACTTTTACATTTGTAAAACACTTGTGTGTTAACTATTCAGAATGCACCAGCTGTTATGAGACCCAGCAGGTAAATGACCCTCTGGAGCCTGCTGTGTGTCTCCAAGATCATGTTCAGAGGCAAAATGCCAGACAGCCAGAGAGGAATGGTTTGCCATACGTTTACAGTGACACCTTGAATTAAACTGGATACAAAATTTGCCTTAATTCTCAATCTGAACTGGAAGCAGAAAAGCATTGCACCCACCCACATTCAAGAAAAATTCCAGCCATGTCCTTTTTGTACTTAAATAAAAAGTTTCGGGGGATATTTTTTAAGCAAAGGACTGCAAAATTACTTCCAAATATGCCTGAAGTGATGTTTGCTTTCTGCATTTATTTTCTCCATGGTAACATAGACAGAACAGAGTGTACTATATGTTAGGTCAAAAGTCTTAAATATTTTCATGTTAAGCCTGAGTCTAATATCAATTCACTGCCAAAAAAGAATCAGCTGTAATCATCATCTGGAATATGCTGTAAGTCTAACTGTGACATCCTTAAGACATTGCTGAGAATGATATGAGCTCATACTTAGGATATTCCTCATGCTTGTTATTACTGTATTTGTAAGTCATGTAGCCAAAACTGAAACAATTTCAATTAATAGGGCTGGGCCCAGTACTTTTCAACATCTTTATTAATGACCTGGATGAGGGGATTAAGTCTACCCTTGGTAAAGTTGCAGACGACACCAAGCTGGGGGGGAGTGTTGATCTAGTGGGGCATGTCCCTGTCTGTGGTGGGGGGTTGGAACTAGATGATCTTTAAGGTCCCTTAAAGACAGGCTAGGTCGATGGGCCGAGGCCAATGGTATGAAGT
>NW_009732597.1:0-7498 GCF_000703405.1 Apaloderma vittatum | reverse complement strand
TTGCTGCAGCACTGAAATATTCAGAAGTGCTGAAATATCTCTAGAATGACATCCCCCGTCCACAGGAGATTGCAGACTCAACAGCGCGAGCTGGTAAAATCTCCACGCGTGGGAGTTGTGAGTGGGTTTAGAGGAACCTTGGAATGCTGAGTGTGTGTGAACCAACGCTCGCCTCTTTTCAGGTTGCTTCATAAACACGAACAAGTCTTTACTGGCCCACGTAACATCTGAACTCAACGTCACTCTCCTTGAAGGGCCCTTTACAGTGGACTGTAGGCACTGGGTATTGAAGGTTGCCAAGTAACGTAGCTTCAGGTCAAGTTAGTGAAAGTGCTCAATTATGAGAGAAAAAAAAAAAAAAGGCAATTATGGCAGTTGTAGTGAAAAGCAGATAACCATCCCTATGTTCCCTCAGGCTAATCTTGCTGATAGTAAGGAAGCCCTTCCTCACAGAGTGCTCAGGCACTGGGATGCCCTGCCCAGGGAAGTGGTGGAGTCACGGTCCCTGAAAGTGTTTAAGGAGAGGCTGGATGTGGCACTTAGTGCCATAGTCTGGCTGATGTGATGGTGTTCGGTCACAGGTTGGGCTTGATGATCTCGGACGTCTTTTTCAGCCTCAGCAGCAATTCTGTATAGGCCAGCTTCTAAGGTCAGAGATCCTGAATCTGCCCTTCCTTGTAGGGTGTCAGAGCGGTGCAGGTGTGAGTTGTGTGTAATTTCTCCAGTGCTACAGAAACAGAGGTCACTGGGCATCGTTTTAGCTGATGGTCATAGTTTTAAAAACTAAGAGCCCGGTGAATGTGAGCAAGAGAGAGAGTGAAGGTTTATGTGGTCCTGCCATCTCACATAAATATGTTCTGGTTTAGTTTTCTAACAAAGTTACAGTTCAAAGAAACTTTGACAATATAGAGAAAAAACAAACTGCATCACGTTTCGTGTTTGGAAACAGAATAATAAGAAACTCTGTGAAGTTACTCCCAAACTCATGGAATCTGTTTTTGTACATGCACTGTTTTAAACAAAAGCTCTGAATTCATTTCAGTAAAAAAGAAGTTTGATGCTGCCGCCTCTGTGCAGGGAAACAAATTTTAAGTGGCCTTTTTTCATACTTGTGTAGTGTCTAAGGGAGGATGTTTGTGCTCACCAACAACATGCGCTAATAAAGGCAGGTTGAAAGAACTGAAATTCAAGCAGTGAGCCATAATTACATTACTTTTTGCTTAGAAAATCTGTTTTGGAAAATAGAGTAATAGGGAGTGATTATTACAGATTGTTTTGAGAGGCAAAATATTTAAGCAGAAGACAGAAAAGCAAGGTGAAACAAGAAAGTGAGGCTCAAGTATTTAAAATGTATCAAATGAAAATATTCACATTAAGTGGAATTTAATAAAAAGATTTAATTATCATGAAGATTTTCTTTTATAAGTTATAAAACAGTGTTATAGAAATTAATTTGCACTAGATGCTCTTGCAAACACTTCAGAAACAGTTATAGGAGTAACCACTAGATTTGGACTGAAGTGCTTTCCTACACCTGAGTTTTAATGTGAGTAAACTGCCAGGAAGATGCAGCAGTAACTTTTACACTTCGGAGTTCAGCATTTCCTCATGCTGGAGGTCAATCTGAATTAGTTCAGGTGCAATTTTCTGGGATGTCCCCTGAGTTTCATGCAATAACGTAACTCTTGAATTGCTCAGAGTTCAGAGTCAGAGTTCAGCTCCACAATTCTGACTGAATGCCTTGTGAAAATAGCAATTCTTAACAACTTTATTTTCACCCAAAATGTTTTTTTTAGATTTTTTTTTCTGTAGTGTTTTGTTGACTGTACAACAACAAGCCAATTGGGATTTTGAGTCAGATAGTCCCAATCCACATGTATATTGGTGCCTTCGTCAGGACTTCAAGGAGTCTGTAAAGCTGTCCTCGTTGTGGATGCAAAATCAACAGTCCCACCATGGACTTAATATTTTAACATTGTTAGAGTCTCTGCTAAAATGTCTAGTACTGTTTCACAAACATGTAGTTCTCCTTGAAAACTCTTGGAATAAGTGGGTATTGTATTTGCTCTGCAAGGAAATTTTAATGGAAGCTTAGTAATTCAGCTATTCATCATAGCTTTCAGAGGGTTTATGTGAGTGGCGTTTGGTCCTGTTTATTTCTTAGAGCTTTTGTCCATAGACACACCGCAGCTTGTTTATAGAAATCCTGTTCTGTCCCCCTCACAAAAAGAAAACCTGTGAGTATCAGTGCAAAGAGTACACGTGAGCAACTCTGCAAATGGTCTTGTCATTTATAAATGCTTCTTTACATCTTGACCATTAATAGGCAATATAGAAGTCTAGGACAACTTTTGCCCTGTTTGTAGATTTAGTCATGATTCCTGTAGCTACTTGATTTTTAGAGGTTATTTTTTTCCTCTTGTATAGCTATATGTTTAATTTATATGTCAGAGTTCTTTCTTCATTTGCTAATTCTCCAGTCTGTTGAAAGATGCTTTCCAGTTTCTGTTAACCTCCTTTGCAGTTTAGGCAGCCAAGCCTCTTTCCCCCTTTCTCAAGTCTTTCCTAATTGAAATTAACAGCACAGTGGTGCTCTGCTTCCTATATGGTTGTCTACTTTATCATCTTTATAACAAATGTTCTCATTTTAATGTAGCTCTTCTCTTCCTGAAGTGGATATTGTGATGTTTGTTGCTGCTGAAGAGATGCTGAATATAAAGATCCATGTGACACAACAGCACCCCTGTGATGAAATTTCCTACCAGATGAAGATATTTCATGTTATTTAGGAACAAGTAATTGGTTCAGCTTTTTTCTTGTGGTCTCCTATCTAGCTGATTGTAAAAGCAATCAACAATATGGTTTAGAAATTTCTTCTCTGCTTAACATCACAAGGTAATTTTTGCTCGGATTACTCAAGGGTTGTTTTAGTCACTCAGTGGAATTGCGGTTCTTGTCCTAATGCAATTGGAATTTTTTTTTTTTTTTGTCATAACCACAGCTGGTGTTGCCCTCCTTGTGGTGAGAGTGGTTTGGGCCTGCCACCAGTACAGATTTTGTGTTATGCAGGAAGACTATTAATTGCAAAAACAGATACTAGGCAGCATGTAGTAGAGAATATTACTCCACCAGTGTCAGAGTTTACTTATTGGCTTTCCTGTGTATGTTCCATCCTGGTACTACAGTGTTTTGTGGACTTACTTCATTCTGGTAAGTTTCTGGTAGGCTGATGTGTTATTCTTTCCGTTTCAGGACTGTTGTCTAAAGGATGGTGAATCAGTCCTGAAAGGAATGCTGCCTTGAGGATGGAAGGCAACAACTAAATCTTTTAGTTAATTAGTAGAAAAGATTGTGTGTACTTAGGGCAGAAAGGCTGTTTGTCCTTGAGGATGTTCAGACCAAATAAGTGAAAGTCTCCTAATCAAAAGTTCTCACCTCGAACATTAGGAGAATGCATAAATCTCATGAACACATTTGTAAAAAGACTGAAACTCAGCCAAAGGTGAAGGTGATGGGGCGGGATCACAGCCACTGACTCAATTCATGCCCCCCCACACCTGCAAGGAGGGTGCATGCTAATTTACGTGAGAAGTGAGGCCAATTTAAGTGTATAACCAATAATAGAGTGAATAATTATCCATCTAATGCATATGCATGTGATAGAGCTTTTGCTGATGTAGCACCCAGCTGATGTGTTAGGTGGAGAGATCTCCTGTGTTCCCGGCAGTGAATAAAGTAGTGGCTGCTTGTTAAAGCTTAACCCAATATAAAGGAGTTTCATTCCTGATTTCTGTGTATTTCCATGCAGATTAATGTTGGAAAAGACAAAGATCGTAGATTGGGTATCTTGACTTCCAGATAATCCAGAAATCTTCTAGATCCACTCCTATAGCGATATAGTTACAGGCTTTCGTTAAAAATGGAAGTTTACTCCTTGAACTGATGTTTTGCAGAATCTGAGTCTATTTTCTTTGCAAATGGAAGGAGAAAGCCTGTAGGTAGATATGATAGAGAGTGGTAAACATTTAGGAAGAAGAATTACCTGTTTTACAGCTGCTGTAGAAATTTGCACAAATACTCATATATGTTCTCCTCTGAAGTATAAACTAGGAAATAAACTATGCCAGCCCAGGTGTTTGAGGAAACCATACAGGAAGAGTTTAGAGAAACAGACTCAGTTGTCATCAACTGGAATTGTGGCAAAGAAATTAGAGTCAATATCTTCCATATTAGAAATATGTTTTACAGTAACTAGGATGAGGATAATCTAGGTAGAAGAGCATATTATTATAGGAAATGACAATGTTTCACTGGGTGCCTTTGTAAAAAGACTGTCTTAACTCACACACCAATTTTGGGGTTTACGAAAGGAATGACTGAGTGAAATTCCCTGGCATGTATTATGTGGAGAGTCAGAGCAGATGATTATAATCATAGAATCACAGAATGCTGGGGGTTGGAAGCGATCTCGAGATCATCTAGTCCAACCCTCTGCCAGAGCAGGAACAACACCTTCTGGTTTTTAAATCTGTGATTCATTGAATCTAGGCTTTTAATTCACATACAGATTTTTTTATACCTAAAATTCTTTCTTCCTTTGTTTAAAAAACTGTTACTGTAATTGATTTACCAAATTATCTTCTTCATCCTCAATAGTATATTACATTTCGCTGCTTGTGAATATTACTTGGTGGTGAATTCTTTCAGGTACTGCTTTCTTGCTGCTACTTGATTTTCCCCACAAAGAACTTGTTGAAGTGTAAGGCAAAAAAGCATAAATAAGAAAAAAAACAGGGTAACTAGGGTAAAATAATGCTTAATATCACTCTTGTCATCTTGATCAGAGAAAGAAATAGGCACAGAAAGCTTAGTGGACATTTTAGCAAAATATGCAGAGCAATACATCACTATGCACTTCCAAGCTGAGCATGCCAATCACTGAGATTTAACGATAGAACAAAGAAGTCATACTTACTTTTTGGGTTGGTGGGGGTTTTTTTTGTTGTTTTTTTTTTTTCCATGAGTGAAGGAAAAAGCTGTTTTTAAATACTGCAAGTATTTGTGGTTAAGTTCAGATGTATGCGCTTAATGAAAAACTTTTAATAGCATAAACTCCCTGAATTTTTCAGTAATGTCACAGACAGATATCTCAGGAGACAAAACAACTGTCATATATAACATGAAAATATTGTTTTTCTGTAGAGATTATCCTGTGTATTCGTTGACAAGATATATTGCAGAGCAGTTAACATTGGAAGTTAACCTTCCTTCAGTCATCAGGTCAGGTATTAATCACAAGAAGAAGCAGTTGTTAAATGCTAATTAATGAAGGGGAAAGGCTGAATAGAAGCTATAAGAAGCATTATATAATGGATATTGGTCACATATTTTTAGCAAAACTATGGATTAACAGGAATATCTAGTAGAAATAGAGTAATTTTTCAGTGTCTTACTTTAATTTCACAGCAGTAGAAGTATGTCTTTGAGAAAGGTAGTTTAGCTTGCCTTATAAATTACAGAGTTTTGTTGTTTGGGTTGTTGTTTGGTTTTTTTTTTTCAGCAAAGTGAGTGTTATTAAACGTAAAAGTATGTTACAAATATAAAATAAACAGAGAACAGTATTAAAAATACCACAGGGATCATCAGACAAAAAAGAAAGTGTTAGTACGTGAAGCATCTGTATTTAACACAACGAAAGGCTGAAAACTTTGAAGTGGAAGGGCACAGAGAATATTGGTTTAAAAGAATTCTTACTTTAGTTAGATGCTTTCTTTGCTTCCAAAGAGGCCACATAATTCACTGAAAAGGAGAATAGAGTAGTAAGAAGAATTGTTCTGTGGAAACAGTTACAGTACTGTTGTAGACATGGATAGTATAAGGATGCTTGGGGGAGAAGGCTGTTAGGAGTAGTAGCTTTTATTATTTTGTTACTGATGTGGTGTTAAAAGCAGCCAAGCTTCCAGATGTGTGAGCCTTCCTTAGGTTTGAAATTGATGGAATTACTTTCAAAGGAAACTAAAAATAATTTTGTATAAAATAATTCACAGGACACTCCTCCCCCCCCATCCCCCCCTGGCACTGGCTGAATTTTTGAGTGGGTCAGTTTGCAGATCCAGTTCATTATGTAGTTGTGCAAAAACTTGTGCTGGCCCGCGGAAAGGTGTGGAGAGTTGTAGCAGTAAGAAGAGGGAAATGGAGGCGTAGTACTAGTGCTTTTCTTGGCAGCAGCATCAGTTTATGTTGGCAAAAAGAGCTTGCCCAACTAAAGCTTTAGTGCTGAGTACCTATATATTATTTGGCATTAAGGCATGAGAAAATTATTACAGGAGACAAATCAAATTCTTTCCCAAGTCCTAGACTTTTAATGTCTAGTGCATTTATGAATTTTAGTTCCAAGGATTATCCTTCATGATATTAAAGATATAAGATGTTACTTTAGTAGATGTTACAATATTTTGCAACTTTATAAGCAGATTTCAGTGTATCATTATATGTTACATAACTACAGAGGTGTGTGATTCCTGCTTATTAGACAGGGTAATCACCTCTAAGTATCGTAATGTCAATTCATTGTGAAAAACACAGGTAACGTGAAAAGTTTGGCACATATTTATAGATGCAGTGCTACTCATGAAAACAGGTTGAGCACAGCTGTAGCTCATTATGCATAGCAACAAAATTGCAGTTTTGGAAATGTACCTAGATAAATTCATTTTCACCTTGTGTGGAATATTTAAAAAATTTCTTCTTCATATAAATGACTCTTTAGGGATGTGAAGTCTCAATTTTACCGACAAAAACATGTTTCACAAGCTGAAATATGTGTCTGACACTAATATTTTACCCTGACAATTTTTTTATTAACATCAAAGCACTTTGCAGCATTAATTAAATCTCACAAAAGTCCATGTAAGATATATTATGCAAAATCTATTTTAGGGGCTTCACAAGGAGAGAGCACTTGCATAGTGAGTGAGAGCTACTTTGCATTATTTATTTTGTCTTAACATCTCTCTAAAATGGTATGTAAAGCTTATTTATCATAGGCACCAAGACACATTTGGTTAATAATTACAGCGAGCAGTGTTATAATTACTTGCAACTGAACTATCTCATTGTTACAGTCATTGCTTGGTTGCTAAAACTTGGGTTTGCAGGTTTTTCTGTGTATAGGAATATCTAGGAGCCCTGGAATCACTGTATTTACCCAGAACTTACTTGCAGGTATAATACTCAATTTATATAGGCAGTAAAAGCCAACAGTGCCCTTAATTTTTCTGCCCTGTATGTGCTTATTTTTTGTATAGTTTAACAAAGGATTTTTAAATAAAATTCTCGTTTTATTTTTTATCAGAGGGGTTTGAAGTCTTCTGATTGGTTTTGTTGCCAAAAGCAGCTGTCCATCGTCAGGATAGTACATGTTTGAAAACATGCAAGAGGGTGGTGCCGTGAAAAGGCCGAAATCAGATCTTAATAGCCTTGATGTCTGTTAAGCAGG
>NW_009732596.1:0-13655 GCF_000703405.1 Apaloderma vittatum | reverse complement strand
GGGCGCTGTGGCTGTGACCGCCGGGCGCGGGCCCTGCGAGCTCCCGGTGCGCCGGGCGGCCCCGGTTCCTGCAGAGCCGCTGCTGGTTCAGGGCCGGTTCCCCTGCCCGTGACTCCTGGAGAAGGTCTGTTCTAAAAATGCAAACGCAGCTTTGCGGAGAAGTTCCAGTTGTGCTTATAAAATCAAACCCGCAGTCCTGCGTAGAACCTGATTCTGCTGGTGTTCATGCCTGGTGTTAAACGTGAATGTGGCAATAGCTTTTATTTGGAGAGCAGTCTGGAAGCCTTTAGTCTTGAGCATGCATGTGGGATAGTTTTAGTTCTGGTTCCAGAGCTGCAAGATACTTGGTTATTAGTGTTCCCATACACCATAATGAAGGGTAGATAGTAAGTTAATCTTCCAATTGAATTTGTATGAAATCATAGAAGTTACACTTTAAAAGTGTCATTCACAAGGACAGCCTCTTAGCTACAGGTTCTGAAATGATTCAGCACAAAGAGCCTTGCTGAAATATGATGCGCTTTTGTGATCTAGTTCTTATATTGTTAGACCCATTTGTGACCTGAACGGTAAGGTGTGTTTGTAGCACATCTGTAAGATGAACCTGTGGTATTCACCAAATCTGCATTCCATTCATCTTGTGTGTTTGCGCTGCCTGTCACTTCCTGAGCGTGTTGCTCAGGCTTGCTCGATTTACAAACCCAGGTTTGTGACCCCGGCATCTTGAGTGGATATTTCACTTCTTTGGGCAACAAGCGCCTTGTCTTGTGCTAATTAAGTGGTTGCAGATAGATGGCTCAATCTGTGGTGTTCACGTAAAGCTTTCTGGTTTTTAAAGTTACGAATAATATTAATATAGTTCCTCCTTTGTGTTTATCCAGTTCACCCCAGCAAGTACAGCAACACCCCCCCAGGTATGACGAGGTGAGGGTTGGCTGCTGGTACCCACAATGGCACTGCCTGCCTGGAGTATCTGTGTAGTTGGTGGTAGAGCCCCTGTACCTCATGCCATGTTTTGATGGGTCTAGAAACTTTGCCCGCTCTATCCTTCCTTTCACTGATATTCTGTGAAACTGTAGTAATGTTCAAAAGCGTGCTGTGTTGCCACACTCGATATTCTACTCGATAGCACTGGATAGCCCTGCCGACAAAAGCCTGTACGAGTAAGTTGTCACACGTGTATGAGGGGAGGGAAGGCAAGATCTGAATCTGGTAAAAGAGAAGTTTTTGAAACGCCTTTAGCGTTGGATAAATTCACTGTGGGCCAAACAGATGTGGGAGTGAGTCCGTCACAAACATATTTAGCCAACCTGGTATGCAGCTTAAATAATGACAGTGAGGAGCAGCCTGTCTGGGTGACGGTGTTGCTCAGCTTTTGCAGTTGGATAGAGGAATGTTCTTCTAATTAGGCAGGTTGAAGTGGTTAGCTGATCGCATGGGTTTGTGTGGTGGATTTTAGAAGCCCTTTTCAAATCGTTTTGGCCATATTGCAGTGCTGTGCTGACTCATAGTCGTCTCGACCTACTTTTTACCAATATGTAAAAATAAATCCAGATATGGAGACTGAATTCATGAGGTTGTTAAGTTCTGGCTTACTCATTAGTGTAAAAAACCTGTTCTGTCAAATTTGAGCCCTAAATTGTTTTCCTTTAGCAACAGCACTAACTAGCTTTTAAAATGAAATTAAGGGGGAGAGATAAGTGTTTAGTTTTTGCATGGTAGCATTTTCACACAGTTCATTTTCACATCTTGCACTGTCTCATTCCAACCGCGTGTCCAATACTTTTGGCATTCAGAGTTGAAAATAGTGAGTGATGGAGCCTTGGCTATATCCATAACGTGTTTCCTTATTAAGTCTTGATTTTGTGTGGGTTTATCAACACAGAATTTCTTTCTGACTCTTATTTGTCCTGAAGTCTGATTGATTTACTTCTTGGTTTGCTTATTTCAGTTTACATGGAAGTTTAAATATCCCAACATGTGGATAATTGTCTTTCTAGTTCAGTGTATTAAAAAAAAAAACACAAGCAAAACCAAAAATCAAATAAAAAGAAAAGACTTTACAAACTGCAGTAATCATGGCTCTGGGGTGGAAAATGTTAATATATTCAAATAAAAGTATAATTATACTAGCTCTATATGGATTTTTGCTTTGCCGTTTTTAATGTTGAATTCCCTTTGGTGTTGCTTATGGGCTTTTGAAAATATTTAAAAATAGAATACTTCCATTGACATAATGACTTATTTCAATACAGTCAGTGTATAATGTTACTGACAGGCAGAGTAGTGATGGTTTTATGAGCCTTACAAGAAGTTTTCAGGGTGCATGATGCCAATCCGTTTGCTGGTTTCTATTTGTTTTGTCCCATTTTGCAGATGGAACTTGACGTCTTGTGGAACCAGCGTAGCCAGCTCAGAGTGCAGTGAGGAGCTCTTCTCATCGGTTTCCGTTGGTGATCAAGACGACTGTTACTCACTCTTGGATGACCAGGAGTTCAACTCCTTTGATTTGTTCCCTGAGGGCAGTGTCTGCAGCGATGTCTCTTCTTCTATCAGTACCTACTGGGATTGGTCAGACAGTGAGTTTGAGTGGCAGGTAAACTACTTCCACTGTAGGCGTAAAATTCTGTACAGACAGACGTTAAGGGCTGGGTTTAGCTTTGATTGCAGAGTCCTCAGCATTTGTTTCTTGGTAACTACTGAATGTAAGAGCAGATATCTGAGTCTTCAGCGATAAATAAAATGTTTGGTTCCATTTTATTCCAGCATTCTTAATCTGGAGGAGAGCCTGAAGGTCAGCTCCTCAAAGAGCTTATTACATATTATGGTAGTTTGGGTTTAGTGATCAACATGTGTCTTGTAGCCATGAGCCTTGGTCCTTTGTTCTGAGGATGTGCCCCGCTGATGAAATCTGGTTGTATATATCTGCTTCCAGTGATTTGGTTGTACTGAATCTTCCTTTGGAATGGAGCTGGCACCTAGGTAAAGTGTAGAAGCTCTTGCTGTAGCCTGTTTCCATCCTTTTTTCTTTGCAAGTAAGGGTACAGAGTTCACTGTGTCTCACCAGGATGGGAAAAGTATGAAGGTAAATCACAGCCTCCTTTTTCCTGGTCTGTACTGGATACAGCCCTGGTCAGGTGTCTCCAGTTTGTGGTAGTCTTCTTCTTTCAGCAGTTTTTCAGTTGTAGTATGCAAATGTTTTTTACAGACTTAAATTGACCTGTTGTATTATAGTCTTATACTCAGTTGGGAACTTACACATAACTTTGAAATAGGAAACATGAGGCTTCAGGATGTACTGAGGAATGCTTTTAACTTTTGTCATAAAGCTTACTCAGAGCATGTACAGAGTCTTCCAAGGACTGAAAACACTGATTTCAAGAAAGTGCAAATCCAGTTCCAGGCTATGCATGTGAAAAATAACGTGGACTGAGATTAGCTCTGAATTTCTTACTGTTTTAGCCTGACTGCTACTCTCTATGTATATTGTACTGCAGAAGTTACAAGTGCATTTGTGTAATACAGCTTGTAGAACAACTCAGCTTGGATCCCAGACATTCAGGGCTTCTCTGAGTGGTGAAATTTTAGTTGCCTGAGAAACTCGGCAACTGTTTTGAAAAGAAGCAAATTTCCATGTCTTAGCTGACAGCATGCTTGATTAGTAACCAGTTTGTTGGGTTTTTTTTTCTTTTTTTTTAAAAAACCCAAGCATTTCTTAAGAGACATTCTTGACTGGACTTGCAGATTTTTGGAAATACTTGCATAGCTTTTTATGGTGTTATCTGGCAGAATCTGAGCATGAGTAATCCAACCGTCACCCTTTAACTGCAAGTACGTTCAGAAATTACGTGTTGTATAAATGAAGCTAGCTAAAGCTCTGCAGTCGCTTCAAGGAAAATGACAGTGGCTTTAATTGAATTGTCTCACGTAATCATGAGGTGTGGTGTAAATTACAAACCTACTTTGAAGTGATCTTCCTTAAAGTAGACTTACGCTTTAAAATGGGAGATTTCGATTTAGTTTTGGATTGTAATGGACGATTTACACTGGTGGAGAAGGGAGATAGTTGAAATGTCTCATGATTCTGCTCTTTCCTTAAATGCAGTTTTTTAAAAAGAGGATCGCTAAGCAGGGAATAGTGTGACTTGAGTTAGCTGTGCCTCCTGTTTGTTGGAAGATTCAAAGGAGCACTGCAGCGTTAGGAGTAATTATTACGAAGTTATTAGAGTATGTAGATAGGCGATGCTTTGCTAATTTGATGGCATGGATTTGAATTGTTAATAGTGTTAGAATGATTTTTAAATCTGCCTGCTGTATTCTAAGGCTTTGTTCTTTTTCTTGTGTATTCCAAGTTGCCCGGCAGCGACATCACAAGTGGGAGTGATGTACTTTCTGACGTTATACCCAGCATTCCAAGCTCTCCTTGTCTGCTCCCGAAAAAGAAAAACAAGCATAGGAATCTTGATGAACTTCCATGGAGTGCGATGACAAATGATGAACAGGTGAAACTAATTTTTTTTTATGTGAAAACTGTGTTATACAGAAGAACTTTCAATTCGTGCCACCTCTTAAAAGACGTACTGATTGCTCTAGGTGTAAATGTAGACCTATGCAGTACTACCTGATTCCTGAAACTAATTTTCCTGTCTTCTGCATCTGTAGTAGGCAGTTTAATGTATACTCAGGTCCACACCCTGAGTCTTTGGGATACTCAGTGAGGCTGAATTCATAGGAAATGCAGTGTTTGAGCACACTTTATTCTAATGGGCCTTCGGTTTTTTTGTCACTCATTTAGAAACAATAATACTTTAAAATGACCTGCTTTTCTTTGGGTCCTAGGTTGAATATATTGAATATTTGAGTCGCAAAGTCAGTACAGAGATGGGCCTTCGAGAACAACTTGATATTATTAAAATTATCGATCCTACTGCTCAGATCTCACCTACAGATAGTGAATTCATTATCGAATTGAACTGTCTCACAGATGAAAAACTGAAACAGGTGAGTTGCGGTTTGGGGTTTCAGCCTCTGATGCGTCTTGCAAAATCTCTTACAGAGTTGTGCTCAATTTTTATACGTGGTCATTAGGCATAGGGAGGTACACTAGAGCACAATATTGTCAGTGAGGGGGAATAGAGTTCAAAAGCATGTGGTATGTATTAAACCTTTCTATGAAACACTGTAGCTATATATTCTCAATGTGTTAAGCCTAAACTGGCACGTGTGCTGTGGACCCAGTACTGCTTATGGCAAGGCATTTTCTACTTCTTGACCATCAACTGATTGAGAATCATTTGCTCACTGAATATAAACTAGCATTTTAAATGCCAAAGGATTGGAATTCATTGGGAAAAACCATAAATTTCATGTAAAAAGAGATAGAGAAAAATGCATTTAAAAAATGCTACAAATTACAAATTATAACAAAGAAGGGTACCTGACTGGTATGTTAGATACATGCTGCCGTCTTCTTAGTCTCTATACTACGATGATGTGTGGTTGGGAAAAGATGCGATATCCAAATAAGCTGAGCTCCTCAGTGTTACTCAGTGATTATGAGGAAGGTGAAGATTAAAAATGGAAAACATTCACTGCTCTTGTAGGCTGGAATTATTTCGTACTTCAGACAATTTGTAAGTATCATCTCAAAGTGGAAGAGTACTGCTTTCCTTACACCTGCTTTTATTTGAGCGTACCTAGCAAAATAAGGGGTTGTGATAGATACACAGCTTGGCTGATATTCTTGTTAGGTGTTATAATGCTAATGTATTGTTACGTAGTAGAAAACTTGGTAGGCAGGAGAAGGGAAAAACCCCAAACCTTGTTACTTGTTTTTTGTTCTTTTCATACTGAAGTTACTATTAAGTTCTCTTGGTGACTGCCAGACGGCTTGGGATTTTAGCTGCAGTAAAATGTTTTAAAAGACTGTCTGAACTGAGTATCTTAGTACAGTATTTAGTAATTCTGCTGCCTCTGTTCTAAAGGTGAGAAACTACATCAAGGAACATGGCCCTCGTCAACGATCTGCAAGGGAGAGCTGGAAGAGGAGTAGCTACAGCTGTGCAAGTACCAGCGGTGTGAGCGGCGCGAGCGCCAGCAGCAGCAGCGCCAGCATGGTCAGCTCCGCGAGCAGCAGTGGTTCCAGCGTCGCCAACTCCGCTTCAAACTCGAGTGCTAACATGAGTCGGGCACACAGTGACAGTAATTTGTCCACGAGCGCTGCAGAAAGAATCCGCGATTCAAAAGTAAAGTTTCTGATTATGTACATGTGTATTAAGCTGTCTCACTTAATAAGGTTGCTCATGTGGTCTTAACTGGGGTGTCTATACTGAAAGAGCGTGGTTAGTCACTGAGGATGTGCTGAAGTTACCTAGCTAAACCAGCGCTGGCTGTTTCCTCTGACATGACCAAAAGGAATTTAAACTTGTACTCTTGCCATCACTTCTGAGTGAAAGTCTGATGTTTGTATGTAGTAGATCTTCTCATTACTTTTGCTTACAATAAGGTGAGTTGGCATTGAATAAAGGCTTTTGCATCTAACTTGTAATTCTTTGAATGAACAGAACAGTTTTACAAAAAAAAAAAAAATTATTCAAGGTTGATCAACCTAATCTAGGCATGCTATCTGGTTATGGTTGTTTTTTTAGCCAACTAGAAGCTTCATCAGGTTTTTCGAATGTTCCTCAGTCTATTCTTCTGCCATATCTCATGAGATTACTTGATGAGGAGAGACCAGTTGAAGCATGTTTCAGTTAAAGTAGTACTGGGGCACTTCTCCTGTCCTAGTAATTTCAGCTGTGGAAGAGAGGAGCAGTTCCTGCCAGCTTTTCAACATCTTGGGTTGTTATTCTCAGACTGTAACATTTTCCCTGCACTAAAAATTCTTCTGATCAAAGACTCATCTGTGCGACATCACAGGGTGATGTGGTGCCTCATAACTCAGACATGGTAAATGGTCTTGATATTTAATATTCTATATGATTTTGCACCATCTCTGAGAACACATTTTAGTTGTTTTCAGAGCAGACATTACTTTAGAGGTTATCTTATATATTTCAGCTGTAAAAGTGATTTCTAATCTAAAGAACAAAAGCCCATTTTTTGTCTCTTCTGTATTTTGACAGAAACGTTCTAAGCAACGGAAACTACAGCAAAAGGCCTTACGCAAGAGACAGCTGAAAGAACAAAGACAAGCTCGTAAGGAAAGACTGAGTGGATTATTTCTTAATGAAGAAGTGCTCTCTTTAAAAGTGACTGAGGAGGACCATGAAGGGGATGTGGATGTTTTAATGTGACAGGGGTGAATTTGTCAGTGTTCTTTCTAAGCCTTAAACGTATTATCCTTGTTTACATCTGTTTCTTGACCAAATTTTGATTAGTGTTAACAATATAAACCGGATCTTTTCTCAAGTGTAATTCTGCTAAGAAGGTCTAAATATTGAGTAATTTCAGTTTTTTGAGACTAATTTTGCAACAGAGGCTTCAGGAACTTAACTGTCTTCTGAAAAGCTGCTGAATAGGTTCAGTTTTAAGGAAGTCTGAACTTGGCTAACATGCTGACTTACTTGCTAGACATAAGTCTAGGGGTGCTTTTGGGTGACACTAAGCACGCATTACTATGCTTCAACTTTTTTTTTTTTTGTTTTTTCCAACTTAATATTAAACTTTGCTTGTTCTGTCTTCCTTACCTGTTATTAGGAAGGTTGTGTAGCATGAGGAAAAAATCCTTACTTTTATAGGACTTTCTCTAGTCTTGCTCTTGGATCATACAAAATCAAACGCTGAGATAAATCCTTTTCTAGAAGTTGCAATTTAACTCAGACTACTGAGAAAAAAAACAGGACTTCTAACGTAGGGAATTTGTAACACAAATAATACCTGATAATTGCTCCTTTAGGAAGCAATTAGAATTCAGAAAAACAACTTGCAAGCTTAGTCTTCAGAAAGTTATTTTGCTGCTCAATATCTTGAAGTATGCTTGTTACTAATGGCTGACCGGTACATCCCTAGTGTTGCTGTGAAGAGATTCAAGTAAAAACATCTTTATGCATTGAACATAAACTAATCTGCAATTAAGTTTTCAAAGACACTGCTTAACGAAAGGTAAAAATGATGCTGGAAACAGAAATACAAACCAATGGCACACAACATTAGTGGCTTTTTCCCCCAGAAGCATGTCTAAATAGATTCGTGTTGTTGGCAGGAGAACTTAATTAATGTAGCTGTGCTTTTTAATTGTGTCTTTAGTTGAGGATGTCTCTTCTGTGTGTTATTGCACCATTACATGGTTCAAAATTCTCCTTTTGTTCTCTGCTTTTGAAATTTCTTTGTCTTTAGTTGAGGATGTCTCTTCTGTGTGTCTTTGCACCATCACATGGTTCAAAATTCTCCTTTTGTTGTCTGTCTGCTTTTGAAATTTCTCTTGCTAAGAAAATGAGGTAAAATTGTGGCTTTCAGGTATGGAAGTAAGAGTAGTTTTAACCCATTGCCTAATTTTGACAATCGGTAAGGTGACTTTTGTCTTTATCTTGAAACTACTTGTTACAGAACTCTCACCCCCCACATCTGAGACAAAAATGATCCTTCTAAATTTCAATGTGAAACTGAAAAGATTATAAAAGTGTTTTCTAATTCCGAGTTTAGGAATAACTTTTCATTATCTTGATGCTTCTTTACTTTCGTTTTGCTCTTGTGAATTAAGGAGTCTGGCAGTTTAGTGTGGCTGCAGGTGCCTGTACATGCAGGACGTAGCCCAATCCTGCAGAATTGTGTGATCAACCTTATGTAGAACTACTTGCATCCACTTTGCATGTCCTGCGCAGACTTAGCCCTGGTAGCTGGGGTGGTGTTCTTTGAGACGTGGCATTCCTAGTAGCCTCAAAATAAACTGACCACTAAGATATTTAAGCAACGGCCTCTGAAAAGGTTTTGATAAGAAATAAATGAGGTTCCATAGTGAAACTAATGTGTGTGAACTTACTCACTCCTACTGCTGCTACACAACAGGTACTCAGACTGAGCAACTGCCAAGCCATGTAAGGGGATTTTAAACTCAAGTCTTAGCTATCCCCTGTGGCCAGGTATTCAGCCACTAACCCTAAATGAACGATAAGTGTCAGGATTTGCTTTTACTGCTCTAAAGCTGGTTGGTGCCTCTTTCCTCCTGCAGAAACAGTAGCAAAAACTGTATATAAGTTACTGAGAATTTAGACTGACTTAAATCTGGAGTTTCTTTTAAATATCTTGGATGGAAGAAAAAATGGAATTGCTGTCACTTCAACTAATTTTGGAGTGCAGTTGTTGAATTCTTGCAGTTTACCATGGCTGTAAGTGATGAGCCTTCATGAACCATTGCACTGTGTGTACAGTGTCACAGCTCAGTACAGCCCTTTTCTTCAGTGACTTTGGTGTGGTTAATATTTTTTCTGAAGAAAAAGGCACACTTAATACTGTAGAGAATTAGGAGTCGGAAATGAATTGTAAGAAAGGTGCCATATCTCAGTGTGGGGGAGCATGAAAGTGTGTCACTTTATTCTCTTTCAGCAACTTCTCAGTAGTTGAAATTCCTCAGGCTTTTAGAGGAGGTGCTTTGATGAGGTGCAGTTCTTTTTGGTCAACTATCTCCTAGCTTCTAGAAATCAGGAAATAAAGCAGGATAGTATTTCCATTTTGATCTTAGTGTGAGCATGTAAGTATAAATTAATGCAAGGGATTAGATGGGTCCAGTTACATTGGATGAAGAGGTCCTAGGTGCCACAGTAGCTGATTGTGGTGTGTCATCTCTGGCTGGGTACTTCAGTCACTTTTGTGGCATTTAAAATGATAGAAGAGAGTGGATTTCCAGGGGTTCTGGGATAATAATTTGTAGCTTTCCAATCTTGTAGTCCCAGGATGTTTATATTTTGATAAGAATGCAGAATAACATCGTACTTACCTGAGTGTTGTCTTTGCCAGGTAGTTGGCATCTCAGAGAATCAGTCCTGAAGTAGCTGTGAGATTCAAGAGTTCTCACACACTTCTACATGTTTGGGTTTTTTTTCCTCTTTTCTCCTCCTTTTTAGTTCTAGTACACACTTATTTTGTGGAGCAGGGAGGTGTTTTTGTCAGATTCTTATCTTTCCTTCCAGTATGCTGTGTGCTTCTCCAGGGTAGTGGCTGAGTCACCATCCCTGGAGGTATTTTAAAAAAAGCATAGATGTGGTGCTTAGTGTGGTGGTGGACTTGGCAAGGTTATGTTTATGGTTGGACTCAATGATCTTAGAGGTCTTTTCCAACCTAAATGATTCTATGAATTTGTATTGGATACCAATGGCATTAGTAAAACAGTTGGAATTGTAGTTAAAGTCAGTCTGACTGATTCAAGTGTTGGCCATTGTGCCTACCACTTGTTTTACAGGAAGTTGTCTGCAGATCAGTGGGTTCAGATGGATAAAGAAGAGTAATAATCATAATAACTAAAATCATGTGTTCTTAGTAGTGCTTTTTCAAAAAAGAATCAAATCTCTGCTTTTATTCATGGTTAGAAAAAAAAAAGTCAAGCTTAAAAGCAAAATAGAGACAAACAAGAAAAAGGTTGTAAGTGTGTGGCTTCATGGTACTGAAGCTGTGTATCTAGGTGCTTTGTGCCCACTGTAATATCAGTTTACACTCTATAATATTAACGGTTTGCTTCCATGGTAACTTTTTCTCTAAAAAGGCTTAGAAGGAGCACTGAAAGTCTGATTGCAATAGGCCTGTAAACAGTAGAGAAGATTATTTTCTAATACGATTTTAAATATGAGGAAGAAAGCTAGCTGCCTGACAAACCTGTCTAATTTTTGTGTGTGTATCTAATGTCATCCTTTGGCTCTGTTAATATCTATTTTTCTTCATCTGGAAAACTTCACGATGGTTATAGTGTGCTCAATATGGGGTGCTTACTAAGAAGAGCAAGAAAAGTCTTTGCACGACTTTCCTGGGCTTAACTTTCAGGTCTCATTTTCTGGTTTGAAACCTGTGACGATTATTCTCTGGGGAAAAAGGCAAACAAACCAACCCGCTTGAACTTATTCATATGCGTTTATATCAGAGTGCATATCCGATCTATATATGGCAATATTTACTGTTTGTCTATGCCGAATGGCCTGAAGCCATTTCTTGTCTCCTAACATACTTTAAGCTTTGAAATCAGTTGAAGCATTGGTCTATAAATATTAATAAACCCAACTGTTTTGGGGGCTCTTGAGGTTCATTCTTATAAGCCAGATTTTCATGGCAAATGTTGTTAGATTCATTGGTTTTTAATGGTCTTTAACTTACTGATCTTGCAGTTCTTGGGCAAGGAAAAGACAAGTCAACGTGGAATTTTCTATTTAAGAATTGAAAAGATAGTTTATTAATTTACCAAGGGCAAATCCTAGTAATATTCAAAGCTTGCCTGTTTTGACTGTTAGCTCTGATTAACCGTACTTGCATTCTTTCTCATCTGGCTAACTTTAAAACATTTCCAAATTGCAAATAAATTCTTCAGTTTTTAAAAAAAACTTGTAATGTTGAAGCCTTGAATATAGTTCATAACCAAAGCAAGGGGCAAGTGGGTTGTTTTTTTGTGTTTTTTTTTTCTTTTTGGGGGGTAGAGATGGGGCTATAGATTAGAGTATATGGTACTGCTTAAAATGAGTTGGTATTTTTCCCCCAGGTTCTCTGCTAATTGTATTGCTAAAATGCACTTTTGTATAGAAAGCTGTCCTCTGTACATTCTGTATCTACTTTACACAATGTTTATAGAGATTTTTCTGAAGTTGTGAAGGATTTACTGAAAGCTGCAATGCTGGTGACTGATGCTGTTGACTTTAAGTTTTCACTGTATTTGAAAATAGTTACGTGCATATTGAAGTACAGGTTGGAATTAAAATTGATGACATAGCAAAGATACTCTGATGAAACTGTGGTATCTTCTTGTCGCCAGGGATGTCATATATAGGACTTGCATACACTGTTCAGGCAGAAAGTGCAAATAATGTAACACGTTAACTGTTCATTTTGACAGAAAGCAAACCAGTCCCTCCTTAACTAGTGTGGCTTGTTATCCACAAAGTCTCATCTGAATAGTTTCAGTGGAAGACAGTTACCTGTGCATAATGTAACCCAAGATCTTGTACTAAAAGCTGTCTGTCTTTAGTTTTGGTTTTTGTGCCAGCGTTGATTTTTATATACTGTATAGATGTGGGCATAGGAAGTTGAAATCACTTTTTTTGCCAGTAATAACTCTCAATATTCTTCTGCTGTCACCCTCAGTACACAGAACCATCAAACCACCACCTATCCCGTCGTGTTTAACATCCCTGATAGGACTTACAAGCTGGCAGCCTGCTGTGCACCCGTGTGTCTCTTGTTGTAAATCCCAATCTCATTTGCTGCAGTAGGAGCAGGTGTGGGGGGGGACATGGGAAGTTGCAGCGATCCGCACCAAGACCTGTGGCACCAGCAAGGATGCAGTGGTGGCAATGGCTTTGCGATCACCAGTGTTTGAAGAGGCTACAGTGAGGGCACTTGCCAGCCTGTTGATTCTGTGTTGTGCCTGAACTAAATTTCCCTTCTGCAATACTGAAGTTTCAAGTGTAATATGAAAAATTCCCTTTTTCCCTTAGAATTCATCAGTAAAATCCTGAAAACTGAGAAGAGAGTAGCTGGCACAAGGATCATAGAATCATAGAATGACCTAGGTTGGAAGCAACCTTAGAGATCATTTAATTCACCCTCCCTGTCGTGGGCAGGAACGCCTCTCAACTAGATCAGGCAACACGTGGGGACTGAGTGGGAATCGAACCCACGACCTCGGTGTTGTCATTATTGTCAGCACTGCGCTCAACCCACTCCACAGTGTTCAGAAGGTCTCCTGCAGCATCTCAGGGGTCTGAAGTACCTTGTTTGTCCCAGCTAAGGCTCCTGAAATGGTTACAGAAGTTGATTCTTTCTCTCATTAAGCACTTCCAGACGTTGAAACTAAGGAAATGTTACCATCCTAGCCTGTTCCTGTAGATACTGAGGGACAGAGATGGGCAGGTGAGGGCAGAACCACGAGGTCCTGTCAAGCTGTCAGAGACTTGGTTGTTGAGTCTGTGGCTGGGAGGCTGCAGAGTGTAACTGCAGAAGCTATTGCTTTTGTGGTGCTTTGCCTTGGCTTCAGCAACCTGCTTGTGTTTTTTGATTATTTTCACCCAAAGGTAAGTGACAGTGCAGTGTTTTGCAGTAAAACAACCTGAAATGTTGCCAAGGAACTTGAGCCATTGTGGTGGTGGCTTGTGGTAAGGACTTACTGCTCCCTGGGTAGCTCCCAGAAGCTTCAGGGAAGTCGGTGCCTGTGCTTTCCGAATCACGGGATCTCAATGAGCTGTCTGCCCTGTTTTGGACTTCTGAACTTTCCCAGTAAGTCCTTTTGCAGCAGTTCCTTACCGAGGTAGCGGCTGCGTGGGTGAGTTGTTACACCTCCTGGCAGACAGCTGCCTACCTGTCAAGTGAGGTCATGTGGTCACAACTACACGCTGTCTCTTATTATCCCTCCTTAAACATTTCTTTTATCTCTTAAGTGTATCAAGTTTCACTGCAATGAGAAGGTCTCCTTTGATGGCCAAGCAGTATTTAGGCCCAAGGTGAACCAAAATTTCCACATTGGC
>NW_009732595.1:0-5046 GCF_000703405.1 Apaloderma vittatum | reverse complement strand
AAAAGGGACTTTCAAGTTAATATATTTCAAATATTCAAATATATTAAAATATATTTGAAAATATTAATATTCAAATTAATATGCTGTCTAGTTCTTAAAATATTTTCAATTTATCATTCAACCTGGACATTAAAAAACCTTGTCTTCCGCAAGGGGGGAACTTCTAATAAGGGGCTCCACCTGATAGAGAGCTTTTAGAACCACAAGTTGAATGAAAAGAAGTATGCAAGTAAAACAAGTCTTTCAGTGGAACATGGCATACAGAGAGGTGCAATATCTATGTGAAAAAAAGGAAATGAAAAATGAAAAAAAGGAAATAAAAAAAATAGCAAACCATTAAGAAATTTTACAGCTGAGATGGAATGTAGAAAAGCAAATAGTATTTTTGACTATTTTACTTCTCAGAAAGATTTTTAGTTTGTTCATTTCTTACAACATGAATTAATACCCATTTAAAAATCAAGATAAATTTAGAGCTAACGTTGCTTCTCTACTCAGAAATGTCATAAACAGAGAACTTCCCCATGGAGAACCTACAGAGAACTGTGTGAGGTACCCACTTCCAGCAGGTTCTTCTGCAGCTGCTACTTCTGTGCACAGATTGCAGCAATGTACTTGTTGTCTGGCTCTTCTATCTCAGTAATTCTTTGTATTTCAGGCATTTCAGAGGACCTTGCCCCTGTTCTGTATCTTCTTTAAAATTATATCTTCATCTAACACTTTTAACAAAAACGTTTTAGCAGAATCTGCCTTTCTTGAACTAATGATGTGTTTATTAAGAAACAGTTTGCAAAAAGAAATACAACTTTTGTATTGGAAGAACAAAAACTATATACTTGACTTTTAGTGAATGATGTAAAAAATACTTACAGATTTCCACAGTGAAAGTACTGGACTTTCCTGGGGGAGGGAAGAGATAAAATTAATTTTCCTTATTATGAAAACCAAAAACATTAGCTTTCACAGTCTCCTTTTTTGATAAATTGACCCCTAAACTGTGAAAAGTCTTTTTTCCAAATTTGCACAAGTGTTCCCTAAGAACATTTTTTCTAGAAAGAGAAATTGCATTTAATTGGATAACTTACGTACTAACAAATGAAAATCAGGTACCTGTGTAAGATCTTGACAGCTGTGAACTTGAGTGCTTTGCCCAAAGCAAAACAAGAAGCATTTAGCAGATTTTTAGGTCAGACTGAAGACTCTTAGGTCCCAGGGGTGATATCCACAAAACTATCCTTCCTCTCTGACAGCCCAGATTTTTTATTCTGCATTCACATGTAAGAGCTACTATATAGTATTTCCACGCATGAAGCTATAGCATATTTTCCAGAAGAAGACATGAACCAACGAAACTCTTAATATTTTGTTCAAAATTCCCTTTATATCACCAATTTATATGATTCCATGTCTTAAATGCTATTTATTTTTTAAATAGGCCTGAAGGATAAATTTCATCTATGGTGGTCCTTTAACACTGTATGATATTTTGCATTATGCAGACCAATAACCCCCAAAAAATTCACACTGGAAGTCTGACTCTCCAATTAGCTGGTAACATTACCATTTCTCATTCTGGGCTCAATATAAAAGAAGCATCAACCAAGCAATATTTTTGTAATGCTTGCTTCATTGCTGTGTAAAGGTACAATGTATAAAGGTACAATGTATAAAGGTACAATGTTCTAGGGCCAAGGGATTTTTAACACAGTAGATTGTTAGTTTATGTGTTCTTTACTGAAGGAAAGATATTCCACTGATTTGATGAATTTCTATCTATAAATAGAAAGTTGTAAATTGTTATTGTCAAAGGGAGGTGATTGTCCCTCTGTACTCAGCACTGGTGAGGCACCTTGAGTATTGTGTTCAGTTTTGGTCACCTCAGTATAAGAGAGATCTCGAGGTGTTGGAGAGAGTGCAGAAGAGGGCAACAAAGCTGGTGAAGGCCTGGAGAATAGATCTTATGAGGAGCGATTGAGGGAGCTGGGACTGTTCAGTTTGACTAAGAGGAGGCTGAGGGAGGATCTCATCATGCTCTACAATTACTTGAAAGGACATTACAGAGAGGTTGGTGCTGGTCTCTTCTCACAGGGAATTAGGGACAGAACCAGGGGGAATGGTTGCAAGTTGCTACACGGCAAGGTTAGGCTGGACATTAGGAAGAAATTCCTCACAGAAAGAGTGGTCAGACACTGGAACAGACTGCCTAGGGAGGTGGTTGAGTCGCCATCCCTGGATGCGTTTAAGTGTTGCTTAGATGTGGTGTTGGGTGATATGGTTTAGGGATGAACTTGTAGTGTAGGGTTAATAGTTGGACTCGATGATCCCAAGGGTCTTTTACAACCTGAATTGTTCTATGATTCTAGGATTCTAAGAAATTTCATATTTCTTTACAGGGCTATGTTATGGGCCAGTATAACCACTCAATGGGGAATTGGATAGGATGGGCCTTCTGGAGAGTAGTCAAAACAAAAAGCTTCAAACCTATGATGATTCCACCTGTCTACACATCTTTACCACACTTCTAACATGACTTGAGTTCCATTCATGGATCACACAAACAGGATTCAGGCCAAATATTCATGAAACACTCAGGGAAATTTGCCACTGCGTTCCCAGGTCTTGAGCAGCACCATTTAAGAGGTTTGCTCTTATTCATCCAAGTAACTCATAACATAATTCCAAGGATAGTCTTTAAACCTATCTAAAACCATATCAACTAAGATTTCCCCAGAGGAGAAGCCTAAAGGTCAGATGAGGTCTACTGAAGGAGAACCACCATAGGAGCCAAAATGAATAAGACACCCTAAGCCATGGTCCTCTGTCTAAGTCGGGTTTAGAAGTCCTGATGAGGGAGGAAAGGCAGCCCTGGGTGCTGTGAGGAGTTGCAGGAAAGCGAAAGTGCTGTGAGTTCATCCCTTTTTGCCATATGCATGGCACTTTTTGCTGACTGCAACCTCCCTTTCCTCTGTCTGACTCTTTCCTGCATGGGTTTTCCTCAACATAAAGCTGGTAATTTTATCTTCCAAGAAGCAAACACTGGGCAAGAGGTCAAGGTTTCAGTGTTACATCATAACTAATTGAAAAACGAGGAGGCTTGGAGCAGGAGAGACTGTGATGCGGTCCCAACAGTGACAACTTGCTTGCAAAGTCTAAGTTTAAGAATTGCATTCTGTAATGAGTGGGTTTTCTTTTGTCCTTGTCAGATGTGATTTTTCCTGGATGTGGACTGTAATACAGATTTTGCGTTTTGCTCCCTTCCAAACATTAAGCTGTGAGTCCCTCAATCAGGCAGTAATAGATTTTATTCCTTTTGTCGCCAATAAATTGAAAGAGCTTGGATAAATCAGTCTGTATCCTGAAATTATAGCTTTTTTACCACCACAGTGTTCCTAGGCAGTCCTAGCATGAGAAAGGACTATCATCTTCTCAGAAGCAGATACAGCCCTCCTGCCCTGTGTTTGTGTGGCACCTAGCATTCCAGGAGTCCTGGTTCAGGACTCTGCAACATCACTGCAGCAAAGGTAAGCACAAGGCTAAGTATTGTCACGTAGAAGAGCCAAGAGGATGAGCTCATGACACAATCATTTACCTAGTTGTATAATTAACACTAAATGCAAGTTGCATAAAGGTCACTGGTCCTCCATGTACCAGTCAAAAAGCACTCCCGCCTGCCTGCCTGCCTAATGCCTCGCACATGGGTCCAGCCTACACCCCACTCCAAGCACTGGCATCCACTGCTTTATCTTCACTGGAGCAGTTAGCAACATGAAACCTTTAGTGACATGAAACCTTTCAGCAACAGATTTCAACAAGGCAAATGGAAGTGAAAAGCAGCCGCGAATGGTGCTGGACATCACTCACTTGACTGTCCTAAAAGTGACAATCTAAAATCCCTGTTTATAATGCATTGTTACCAACACAATAATACATGCAATTTTATACCATTTAGTCATAGCTTCTGCATAGGATCATCCAGAAAACATCACCTAATGTTTCTATTACATACATCTAGCAACATGGCAATTTCTGCAAAGAAAATGTTTCTAATGTTAATGTTAATGAGACAGCTAACATGGAACCTCTAGACTCCAGCAAGGTTAAGTCCTCCCTAGTAACTCACAGCAAATCAGAAACTCTAGGTTAAGAGTATCAACCTTCATTTATTCTTCAACAAATATGGACAATATGCACTAATTTCTGCGGTGTCGATTTCAGAATATTCTGGGGATTTGGCTACATCACAAATACACAGCAATCTTATTTGTTAAGTAATTTGAAATCAAGTTCATACTCAAATCTACTACAGAGAAAGAGATTAAAGGGAGCAGGCAGCAGCTTTTCTGTATCATTACATCTCTACAAAAATATTTGGAACCAGTTACTTTAGACTATTAAGTGCTGTGACATACATTCAAGACCTGAATGAACAACCTGCTTTTCTTTCTTTTTGCCTTTCTCCCTTTTTTTAAAAGCACAGTATGGAAGAAAAAAAGAACTTGCACTTGATTTTCAGTAACCTTAAAGAAGAAATATTTACTACACGGCTAAATTTAGCCAGACACAAAATAACCAAAGAAAATATACTTGAAACCCAACAATTGGGTGTAAAGTGAGTAAAGTAGTGAGAGACAAAGATTTTTTCTTATAAAACTATCGGTTACTCACAGTCAGTTTAGCATTTCTGTTGTTGACAGGTCAGTAGGAATTGTGCTCAGAGAGATGCAAGCCTTTTAAACTCATCCAACAAATTACAGAATCATGGAGTGTCTTAGGTTGGAAGGGACCTTAGAGATCATCTAATCCAACATTCCTGCCTTAACTAGACCAGGTCGCTCAAGGACTCATCTAACCTGGCGTCGAATGTCTCCAGGGAGGGGGCATCCGCAACCTCTCTGGGCAATTTATTCCAGAATCTTGCCGCACTCATAGTGAAGAATTTCTTCCTAAGGTCCAATCTAAACCTCTTCTCCTTCAACTCAAACCCATTTCGCCCTGTCCTATCAGTGGACACTCCTATAAAAAGTCCCTCCTCAGCCTTCCTGTAGG
>NW_009732594.1:0-1418 GCF_000703405.1 Apaloderma vittatum | reverse complement strand
TGTCACAGACAAGCCTGATATTGTTATCCCCTCTCCCTTCCAAATTAGTTTAAAGCCCTGTCAATCGTCCCTGATATCTCTTGGGCAAAGGCCCTCTTCCCTCTTTGGGGAAGGTGACTCCCATTTGAGGCTAGCAAGTCTGGTAGTCCGTAGGCCATTCCATTGTCACAGAACCCAAAGTTCTGGTGGTGACACCAGCCAGGGAGCCACAGATTAATGGACTGGATTCATCTTAAACTCCCAATGTCACTGCCCGCAACCGGAAGGATTCCCTCACTGACCATCCCAGGGCCCTGATGCCCCTTTTAATGGCTCTTAGACTACAGGCTGCAGTTTCGTCTCCACCTACATGGAAGACTATTACATGGGTAATAGTCTGAGGACCTTACCAGGCCAGGAAGCTTCCTAGTGATGTCCCTAATCCATGCTCCACGGAGACAGCATACTTTCCTAAGGATCTATCTGGCATATTGGACCCTCAGTTCCCCTCAGAAGAGAGTCACCTACTACTATAACCGTTCTTTTTTTCTTTATGGATGTGGTTGTGATACAGGTGGTGGGCTTAACTGACAGGTGAGATACCTCTGGTACAGACTGCCCAACGTCCACGTCCTCGTTTGGCTGGCCTCCCTCAGCCAGAGCCCTGTACCTGTTGTACAGAGGCACCTGGGGGGACGAGGTGGGCAAGGAGGGAGTTCGCCTGCCACTCTGAGCATAAACTTGCTTCCATCCATTCTGCTCATTTTTATTATTTAGGCTTTTGCCTCCGGCCTGACAGGCGAGGGATGCTAGGGGTCCTTGATCCAGGGTGCTCTCCGGGTGCTCTCATTCCTGTTTCAAAGAAGGCAGAGCCTCTTGTTCTGTTTCCCTGATGCTCCTTAGCCATTCAACTTCTTCTCTGAGCTCCGCCAGCATGCCGAGCAGGTTGTCCACCTATTCTCACCAAACATAGCAGTTCTCATAACCACTACTCATTACCAGCAACAGGCCCTGCAGCCTGTGACCTGGACAGCTGTATGTGTCCGTGGGAGCTCTGTCTGGGTTCCCACATCCATTCTGGCAACTTTTGGGACCACAGCCATCTGCCTGGTAAAGACTGAAACAAAGAACAAAGCCAAACTTTAGTAAAGCTGCTGTAATGGAACTAGCTGAGGCTAGCAACGTGAAAGTAACACTGGAGAGATAACTTGTACCTGGAAGGGGAACAGTTGCTTCAAGGCAGAACCTTATGCCTGCAGCTAACCACAGCCAGCTCTGACCTTACAATCTGCCAAGTAATAGAGAAGGCCACCAAAAGGACAGAAGAGGGTTGATGAAGTAAACCATTGCCAGAGGCATCCGATGACCACCAAGACAGGCCAAAATAAGAACTAACAGTAGATGGCAGCAGACTGTAGAATGGAAAGTGAAATGAGTGT
>NW_009732593.1:2595-2802 GCF_000703405.1 Apaloderma vittatum | reverse complement strand
GGGTGCAGCCGAACACCTTGTGCAGCCGCTGGTCGAGCAGCTCGGACAAGACATTCCACAAAGCCCAAAGCACCGACAGCATCACCTCCCACAGGGCCAGGGCAGCGCTGCAGACGCAGAGCCCTCACTCAGCAGCTGCCTCAGCCACTGCACCAGGCCCGGGCTCCCCGCCCTGGAGCCAGCGGTGCTGCGGCCCCGGCCCTGCCT
>NW_009732593.1:0-2437 GCF_000703405.1 Apaloderma vittatum | reverse complement strand
CCACCCAGTGGGGCTGGGAAGTGTGCTAGGGTGGAGGGCCCTGCTCTTCCTCGAGCGGTGTCCTGCAGTTTCCTGTGGGTCTGGCAGCCAGAGTCGCTGGGGCCCTCTCCCCCGGGAACAACCTCTCCAGGCTCTCGCGGCCGGTACCTGTCACAGGCTGGAGAGCTCTCCAGCAGGCTCCTGACCACTTCTCTGAGGTGGTGGTTGGTCAGGTGGAGAAGGAGCAAGTCCAGGCTGTGCTGAGCTGGCTCCATGCACATGGACGCCATGGTTTTGTGGATGTACCTCATGATCTTTGGCACCTGGAGGGCACAAGGGAGGTTGGCGCTGCTCCCACTGGAGCGCAGCTGTTTCCCAAGCTGCCACCAAAACTGCTGCCCTTCCCACCCCTCTCTGCTGCCTTGACAAGGCTTCAGCTGCTCAAGACAGCTGGGTTAGGGAAGGAGGGAAGATCGAGGCGTGACACGGCTCACGGGCAGGGCAATCCCACGCCGGGCACTTATACGCGTCAGCCAGGAGGCAGGGCCTCTCACGGCCATGGCCAGGATATCACTGCCCATCTGCCTGTCCGTGATGTCCTCTGCTGCCAAGGCCTTAGTAGCCAGGAGAACACCCAACATCTGAAAAGGCAGGACATGCTCTCCAAACGCCTAGGGCGGGAAGGAAGGGAAGGAAGACATGTCACGCTGTGAGGAGTGCACCCATTCTCAGTAAAATCCACACACGTAATTGAAATTGGATTTATTTAAGAAATGAAAGCTCCTCCAAGTTTACAAGTTCTGGTATCAGTTGCACCTTTTGACGTGCAGGAAACAGACTCCACAATCGATTAGATTGTAAAGTAGGAATGTTTATTCAGCGCTGGGCGGCACAGGGGTATCCCACCAAAGTCGTGTGCGCCTCAACGTGGTGTTCATCTTTGATATATACGATAAGATGTTACATATTCATAGAGTTGCACAATACAGCTATACATATGCATAACCTGTCCTGCTTCATATTAAAATGAGTTCTACCACGTCATTTACAGAAATTCTTCCCAACTGCGCTTGCGCAGTGCCTCCTGGTGGTGGTCGTTAAGGGTCATGGGGATGAAGGCTCGTAGTCTTCTTCATTGTGTACTTTTCACCTTTGGTTCTTGCGCAGACTCAGTCATCGTTTGGCTTTCATCCAAACTGCAGAGCTGGTATCAACTGATCTTTAACTGCTTCAATGGGTTTCTACAATGCTTGACTACTGTTAAAGAATAGCTAATAATCTATGTAATTAATCAATAGCTTTGCCTTTGCTCAAATGCAATCATCTGCTAGTTTTCCTATAATCCTCCTTTCACCTTCAGTTCAGTGTTGTGACCCATGAGTGGTTCCAATGGACAGAATGCCTGAATCTTTGGATTTCCAAAGCATTCCTTGTGGTCTCTACCATTTAAGATGTCATCTATGTATTGATAAATACAGACACCTGTTGGCACCTCTGTGGTACCAAGGAGTTTGGCTGAGGCATTGTGGGTGAATGTTTGTATTGTAGTCACTATGGAAGCTGTGCTTGGAACAGCAACAGTTAACAGCAGAGTGTTACTGTTAAATTTCCTGTTATCAATGGTCAAGCACCACCTTCCATCAGGTTTGCAGACTGGCCAGACTGGCGAATTGTAGGGAGAGGGGGTGCAGCTTACAATCTGTCTTCTCTCCAGGTCACCAAGCAATTCAGTGATACCCTTTTTGGCTGCACTGGGCAGCAGGGATGACACAAGTGAGTTTGGAGTATGGTGTTGGGGGGGCAATTTGCAAAACCTTTATCTGTACTGGAGCAGTTTGCAAAGCTCTTACCTGCCTGCCTTCCATCTCCCTGCTCCCAAAACTCCACATCCTGCCACTAGGCAAACACCAGCGCCTGCCTGCTAGCACATCAGACCTAAAATATTCCCCTTAAAAGGACTAATGGCCACTTCCACAGCAGTCATTCCTTTTTCTCCAGGCAGCCAAAACTGAGTTCAGGCTAGGGGGCATTTCTCTGTCGCACCCGTCACCTCCACTGTATTTACAGCTTTTCGCAATGGTTTGATTCCCAGCTCCTTCGCCTGTTGCTCATTTAAAACAGTAATCTGGGCTCCTGTATCAATTAAAAATTCCAAACTAATTCAGGAGGAGCCGCCTGTTCCCGTCGGCCACCCTGCCTCAGGGTCAGCCCAGCCCATCTCATGTCCAAACCTACTAAGATCATGCAACAGCTCCGCCCAGCTCAGCACATGGCCCGGGCATCTCTATTCTCTCTATTGTGCTTTGAATAATTTCCCTGAGGGAATTCACGTGGATATTTAAGGTGCCTGGTAAGCCTCTGATCAGGAGTTAAAGTGACTGGGTTCCAACAGTGCGGCCATCGGGATACCTTGTTGGCTGCGTTCGTACCCACAGGGCAATTCATCTCCCAAATGGAG
>NW_009732592.1:0-26436 GCF_000703405.1 Apaloderma vittatum | reverse complement strand
TCCTCTCCTCTCCTCTCCTCTCCTCTCCCTGGTGCCTTAGAAATAATTGGCACAGCCATCAGAGAAATACAGGAAATGAGAAAGATTAAATCAACAGCCTTGGGAACAGCAGTGACTTCATGAGCAAAGCAGATGGCCAGGAGATTCAGGACTGGTGACACCACTGGCCACTATAACAGCTGAGTCTTGTAGACTTTGTAAAAATTATGCTTGTATTAAATTCTGTCTGAGAAAAGCAGTTCTGCAAGGAAAACACAGCAAATGAGGTTGGGTTGCCTGTACCTGAGACAGGGCTGAGACTGGAATTGTAGCTCTATCTTGAATTTGGTTTCTTTAGCAAAAGTTGTGAGATGGAGGAAACCAAGCAGACATTTAAGCAGCAGCACTGGGACAGATATCAAAATTGATCTCTTTTTGTTGGCAAGGCTTAGGGACATCCCAATGGAGAACTGGGAAATGATCTCGAAATCAAGATGCAACCAAGGAGTTCAGCGTCAAACGCGTGTGTCAAAAGGAGGGTTTGTGCAGCTGGCATCTGCACTGAGCAATGAGTAAAAAAAGCTGATGGGTTTCTCCAGCAACCAAGAAAATGTTGCCAGGAGTTTTGAAATTAGAACTGAAGACAAAAAGGTAAAGATGAGTAAATATGAGAGAATACTGCAAGCATGAAACAAGCCTCTTCGAACAGGTCGTCGCAAGGAACCAAAAATGAGTGTAACCACTGAGTTGATCAAAGAGCTTTGGCCTCTGCTGCCCGCTTAGAAAGTGGTTGATTAAGGTTTAGCAGTAATGAGCACTGTGGCAGCAACGAATGCCGTTTTATTTCAGGGGAAGGCTATGATTCCTGTTCCTTGCACTTCATTTCATTTGAATATTGACACTTTGGGCTGTATATATAGATAAAACAGAGGGTGCACAGGGATGTATTTCTCACAAAGCAGAGACCAGAAGGCACTCCTGTTTGACTACAGCTGAAAATGTCTAAAATCTGCCAAGCCAGCGGTTGTTTGGCTCCGAGGATGCCCCCACCCATAAGCAAGGTTCATCACAAACTCATCCCACACGAAACCACAACAAATTTCAGCTCCTGGCTGGATCAGAACAAGTTGTTCTCAGTTTTGCACTACTCCCAAGGTGAAGGCTTCCTAAGTGAACACAGGTCATTGATGTGTGCCCTGTTTTCTGAGTGTTATGGCACGTGCTGAAAGCTTTGTTACCTGTCCTCATACACATCAGTTTTCCACCTGAAAATTGATATTTTCTTTCAACCCTTGATAGGAACTGAATGTTTTGGAGTCAGGTTTTCAAGACAGAAACACAATGGCAATTTTTGGACTGTGGTTTCACTCAAAATAAGAAGTATTCCAGTCCTTTGTCTTTCAGAATTTCCTAAGAGCATCCATACCTGGTCCACAGACAGGTGTAGAAACCAGGTCGGATTGGAAAACACAGAGAAGCCTGGCAGCTGCTGGACCCTCAAGAAATATCTCCTCAACAGCCCCTTCTGCACAATGACATTTGCTAGCAGATTCATCTCCCCTTAGCACTGCTGGCTATGTTGAAGGGCTATTGTCTCCATATTTTTTTTCCATTAAACCCACCAGTGCACCGTCCTGCCTGTGGGACACCCGCGCAGCCTGGCTGCCTCCTGCCAGGGGCTGTCTGCTCAGAGCAGGGAACTTACTGCACCCCTCCTCGCTGGGCTGGACCGCACAGACTGTGGCCTTCATCCTGCATCGCCTCTAGATCTTCCTCCCCTTCTGACTGCTGTGACGGAGACTCTGGAGAGCCCTGCCTGGCCCTCGCCCTGGGAGATGAAGAAAGGGAGCCAGAAGTGTGACTGGAGGTCCTGCTGCCCTCCTCCCACTGCCCTGCCTGCCACGGGCACATCGCAGAGGGCTCCCAAAAGTGCTGTCACAGATGTTTAACAGCACTGTCCACCAAGGGGATGCTCCACCACCCCATAGTATGAGGAGGAAACAGCCTCTTCAAGCCCCCTGTGACCAGGGCACCCTCCTGGGGCCATCGGGCTGCTCCCCAGCACTGATGGAGATGGGCACCGTCACCATCCCCAGGGCCAGCTCTTATCGATCGGTCTATTGTTTCAGGGCCTAATCTGATGGAGCCACTGGTTTTGTCACTGCTGGATATTTCTTTCTGGTAGAAAAGATTATTGAATAGTGACCGAAGGGAGAATGAGCTGAAGAAAAATGCCCTCCTTTCAGTAAGTGTCTCCACCAAACCTCTGCCCACATCTGCCAATCTCCACCTCAGGAGGTTCTCTCCCACCAGACTGGCCCAGGCTGATCCCAGCTCCCCGCCCCAGGTTGGGACCGGCTGCCCGCCCCACATCGCCCTCCACAGAGGAGCACGGACGGTTTTGCTGCTTGTCCTTCCGCTGTTGCCCACACACCTTCAGCAGGTCGCATGACTGAGAAGGGTCGGCCCAGAGCAAGTAGAGCACCAAGCTTTTCACAGGTCAAACACCAAATGTTTGATAAGAGCCTGAAAATACTAGTTTTACTTACGGCTGTGAGAGATGGAGGTGTGCCCCAGCCAGTGCCAGTCCATGGTTACCCCCACAACCACCTGCGTGGGACTGTTTGCAGCCCAGGTCTCCACCCTCCCTAACCCATCTCACTTCCAAATCTGTCTTCTGAGAGCCCACACCACCGGCTCCAGGCACACACAGAGCAACCTCAAACGCCAACAGGGCCAGTGCCAGCCTTACCCTATTTTTCCAAGGAGCTCGAGCCATCTTCCTCTCCTGCCCTAACACGCTGCAAGTTGATCTCACGAATGGTGACCTGCCTGAGCCCTGCCAGAGGCTCTGGAGGCTCCACAAGAGCTATTTTATCTTGCTCACAGCAGCCAGAAGATGCTGTCCTCTTCTAGTTCTCTGCTCCACACCCAGGACATCTCTGTCCTTCCCTAACCTAGATTAGTCCGGGTTAGACATCAAACATTAAGCACGATATGTAGAAATTACCTGTAAATTATAAATTATGCTGCTGCCAGTTTGCGCACCAATGCTGAAGATTAGGGAAACAGTCTTCGTTCTTCTCCTCACAGGGAACTCTTGACACCTGTCTTTTCCAAGAGGTATCTCACTCTTCTTTGCCCTCTTCTATGAGGTTCCTCAGAAAGATGGTGGAATCTCCTTTATTGGAGATTTTTGAAACTCAGTTGGACAAGCCTTGAGCAACTGAAGGTTCCAAGGAATTTGAAGTGAGACCTGCTTGGAGCAGGTGGCTGGAACAGAGACCTCCTGGCATCACTCGGAACTCAAATAATCCATGGCTTCAGTTCTGCTAACTGAGAGCTTTCTCCTAGGGGAGAACTTAAACGATTTAATCTTGGCCTGAACTTCACCTTCCTAGGTTGTCCTGGTTTGAGTTGACTAGAACCAGTTCTGTCCAGCAATTTTATTTTCCAGTGATTTTATTTTCAATTTCTTCTAAAAGGCCGCACTTTCTGAAATCAGCAGCGTGTTTGTGCAGACAGGGTCTGCTACTAGAAGTGATAACGCCTGATGTTTGCACTTACTGGCTCATAAGGGCACCTATAGAAGCCAAGGCGCCTGCTGGATGTTGTGTGCCATGCTGGGGGTGCCAGGAAGTAAAAGGGGTCACAAGAAAGAAAAAGGTTGCCCCTGCCATGGGGAACAGACAGGACAGATGACCAACAAGAATATATATGTCATATTCAATATAAAGCTGAAGGATCATGGGGGCTAAGCTCTCTTCTTCAATGGTGTGCATCCGAGGAGGACTCCGTCTACTCTTCTGTGCAAGGGTGGCAAGACTCTAGAATGAATTGCCCAGAGAAGTTGTGGCTGCCCCTCCCTGAAGACCAGGGAAATGGATTTAAATGGAAGGAGAATAGATTTAGTTTGGATCTTGGGAAGAAATTCTTCAGTGCGAGGGTGGCAAGACTTTGGGATAAATTGCCCAGAGAGGCTGCGGCTGCCCCCTCCCTGGAGGTGTTCAAGGTTGGATGAGGCCTTGAGCAACCTCGTCTAGTTAAGGGCATCTCTGCCCATGGCAGGGGGTTGGATTAGATGATCTCTAAGGTCCCTTCCAACCTAAGACATTCTATGATTCTGCCTTTGATCCTGATCCTGAGTTCCCAAATCCAGCCCCTGTGCCTGGCTCCCCTCTGCCACTGAGCCTGGGGCTGCCCCAGTGCCACCAGCTCTGCAGCACCAGTGGGGATTGATGTCGGGGGGGAAAGTGGATTCAGTCTTGGTTTTGTATATATTTGTATATAGTTTGTTATTTTTACTATTCCCTTATTAGTATTATTGTTGTTTTAATAAAGCTGTTTACTTTTCCAGTCCATAAGTCTCTCTACCTCATTCCCTTTCCCTTCCCATTTGGGGAGGAAGAGGAGTCAGAGAGTGTCTGTCAGCGTTCAGTGGCAGGACCAGCCCGAACCGTTGGCAGATGTGAAATGGGGAAGGTAACTTGCTTCAGCCTGTCCTTTTCTCCCAGTTTCACCAAGCATAAGACTCAAGCCCACGACTGCGGCTCCAAGAGCTTGCCCCTGATTTTGGCAGCTCCCATCTGGAGGCAAACATGTCAAAGTACGACACAGTAGTCAGGATATCAGTCCACTCTCTTAGATGCTTCTGTCCCTCACATATACAGAACTGGGTGATGCTCAGCTGCACTAAGGAAAAGTCAGAAACATTAGCCAAGTCCTCATAAGCCCGGAAATACCTGGGATGTGAAGTCTTTCAGAAACCTCGCATTATGACACAGCTAATGTGAGCTATGTCCATTGAAGAGAAAGAATTACGAAAGACATCGGCAAGACCAGATCTGCTTAGTGAAAAATGATCTCTTGAGAACTGAGAGAGAAGAGGTCTGCAGTTGTAGTGAAGGGGAAAGAAACCTGTTCCTTGGAGCAGATGCTACATGAGCTTGATCTGTTTAGCTGGTAAGATGAAGGCTGCAAGGGACTGCAGTTTTCTGCAAAACATTATAGAGCCTGGGAGGGTAGAATAAAGATCACACTCCAGCTGCTAACCAGAAGAAGGTTCTCAGATAGGTTGTGCAGCACCAGAGTCTTGCCAAAGGATATTCTGTGCCCACCAGCCTCAGCAGGATTGCACCAAAATTGCCTGCAATAAGCCGGTAACTGCCATCAGCAAAGTGCTGTCCTCAGGAGTTTCTGTCTTTCTCCCTTGACTGCAAAGGGCGTGAGAGAGCTGTCTCATGCCAGCTGTGTGGCATTTGCACAGCTGGAGTTGGGTGAGTTGCATTCCTCAGCATGTGCTCTGCAGCACAGGTTGGTTAACCAGTTTAACAAAACCACCCAGCACGTTGGTGTTGGAACATGCAGGTGCATCCAGGGTGATATCTATAACCACTTCCATGAAGCAGGCAGAGGAAGCCAGGCTTTAATGGGATGCTGGGTGCAGCCACACCGCAGTGGATCCCAGCCAGGCCGTGGAGTCTGGTACGGGCAGCGCTACAGCTCCCCAGGTCTGCACCCTGGCACGCCTGGCAGCATACGAGGGGGCTCATGGGCAAGCAACACTCTCAGTGGTGACCTTCTTAGTGTGTAAACATGAATGAGAAAGCACACGTGCTTTTTAGTCGGCAGCCTGGTACTAGCCAAAACACACCATGAGTGTAATGCTGCACGGGCTGCTGAAGAAATCAAAACAGTGGAGGGAGTGTTGTTTTGGACTGTGTTTCTATGTCTTGCAGGATTTGGATGTGAGTAACCCTGGGAATGTGTTGTTGTATCCATTAGATGTGCTTTGCTACCCCGCTCTTGATGGTAGTGTATCTTAGCATCGGGCTAAGCAGACGTGCCTGCTCTTGTTTTACCAGGAATCCTTCTGGGGCTTTGGTGGAGCTGAGATCTTGCAATGCGTGGATTCTTGCCAGCCTTTAGCCCGAGAAGGCTTGCCCACCTTCAGCAAAGCTGAACAGCACACCATGGCTTGCAGTGTGAACCAGCTGTCAAGGATGAGTTATAACTCCAGCCCTGAGGGGACTGGGAAGAGATGAAGTGGGGAATATCTATCCAAACAAGTTTGTACACACGTAGGATTTTGTAATACGCTACCTAGAAGAGACTTGCAGCCGTGGTGTGGAAGAGTCTGGAGAGAACTGTGGGGATCACAGCCCTGCCCCTTCAAGGAGGAGGGGGCAGGCATGCACAAAGCACTCTGCTAGCATTTTTCTACTCCAGCCCAGCCCCTGTGGATGGTTTGGGGAGCAGCCATGCAGTGCCATGAGGACACAGAACAGCTCCAACTTGGTGAGTTGGTGTCTTCTTCAATTACCTGGGCCTGCAGGAAATTCCTAATGAGGTGACAGTGAAGATGCCACATGTCACTGACTGCACATGGAGGCTGCTCTGCAAGCAAGGCAGGAGATGATTGCAGAGTGAAGATATTTTACGGTTCCGCATTTGAAGACCAATGCAGAGAGAGAGACAGCAGGTTTTACTAGCACCAAAAGTAAACAAAATATCAGTGATCAGATGCTGCTCTCGGATATGCTGCTGGCTTCTGAATCACTCCAGGAAAAAATTAGCAAAGTGCTAGACCAGAAATCAGAGTCCATTCCAGGGCACGACTTCCCTGGAGCATCTTACTTTCCCCTGACCAAGTCACACTTCTTCAGCTGAGGGTGTGGGCAGAGAGACCACCTCTAAAAGATTATGCTGGGGCATAACAAGTTGCTAAAGCAAATTCTACTATTGAAAAATCTCCCTGGAGAAGGGAGACTCAGAAGCTGACTGATGGTGTTCACCCTCCAGGGCAGTTAAATTCATGGTGGGCATGACCCTGCAGACCAGAGACAGTGGGCAAGCAGCCTCGCTGGTCACCAGCACCCATCCTGACACCACCTCCCTCCACTTCCCTCGCTTGCACACCCTGAGCCTCGCAGGGAAATATCTGCACATGGTAGTGCTCAGAGGACAAGCTTGCTCCTTGCTTCCAAGGGGTGCCCTAACACAAAATGGGTTCATTTGTTGTCATGAGTTGCGTCTCTGTCACCTGCTCTTCCCCAGAATGGTCCGCTCCGTCCAGCAACATCTCTCCTCCAGACCTTTGGTCTTTGCAGCTGACTTGCCAGCAGATGGGAAGCACGTGGGCTCCCAGTGCTCCCAGCCTTGTACGTGCCGTGAACGGGAACCCCTGTGGTGTTACCAGTGTTTAAAACGGGAGAAAAATGAATCAAGAGATGATGTGCAATCACAAGCAAGACATGAAAGAAAATATGGGCCTTGAAGGTACCTGCCACAAAATCAGATCCTGTCTCCTAGATGCAACCTTCTGCCAAGGCTGTCTGAGGGCAGTCCAGGCTGACAGCAATGCTTCTTCGCTAAGGAGGGCTGGGTCAGAAGCTTGCTCTACCTGAAATCTGCAAGAAACCCATTGAATGCTGGACTGGTCTCCTGCCTGACCGCACAGGAAAACCTCTGGGGAGCCACAAACATCCAGCTGGTGGCTGGGGAGACATGGACATCCCGAGGCGGATCACCTGCCATGGCCTCAGCCACAGCTTCTCCCTGCCTTTTGCTCAAGGAAAGATCTCTTGCTCTCTGTTGTCTGATTTCTGAGCTCCATTCCACACCCCTCACAGCAGCAGGCTTCTCAAATTCTGCCTGGCAGGCTGGGACACCTTGATTTCCTCTCCCGTCATTCTCACAAGAAGGAACCAAACACAAGCATTTCCAATATACTTCCCTGCTTTGTCGCCCAACCCAGGCTTGGCCTAGTGTATATCACACAATTTGAGAAATGGTGACTGTAGACACATCACCTGTTGTCACAGGTGGGTACCTCAGCTCTACCTCTGGAGAAGACAAGTGATATCAGGGATGACCAGAGCTGAGCAGGGCGAGCATCCCACGCCCCACTGTCTCCCAGAAGAGTGTTACCCCGCTGGGCTCCCCTGCCAGGTCCTGTCCCACCGCCTCTGTCTGTATTGTCTCCTCTTCTGCGCACGCTTTCCTGGGCATGAGCTGCTGTGACCAAAATGTCTGAGCACAGCACAGAGCCGTGCCTGCCCATGGACATTGGCCAGTAACACCAGCAGGAGGGAAGAGGACACAAAGGTGTCCAGATAAAGAGGATGTGGATCCAGCCATTCCCTTTTTTTGTCTGACGCCCGGCAGGAATTAGCACGATCGGAAGCTCTGGCCTCTTGGTGGCTGCTCCCGTGGGACTGGCTTCAGCTCAAAAGGATGGTGCCAGCTCAATTTCACTCTGGGCTGTGACCTGCTCGAGCTGCCCTGTCCAGGGCTGCAGAAGCGGTTTGTTGTGCTGACACGTAGCCCTGGCAGGGGGATGCTTCTGGCACAGAGGGGTGCTCCCTTGGCACAGAGCAGAGTAAATCCTCTTTGATCAATGCAAAATCAGGTGTAAAACAGGAGTATCCCGCCCAGGCCATTTAATTCTCTGAGATCTAAGCAGGCTTGTAATCTTCATCAGCGTTGCTTCCTTCTTGAAATGCTTCTCATTAGCTGCTCATTCAGTGAGCACAACCACTTCTGCTACCTCAGCAAAACACATGCCACGCTTCTTGCTCAGCAGCAGAAGGCAAACATTTTATTGCATTTTAATCACTGGCAGCTTTGGCAGTTGCTTCCTGGTCTCTTGTGTTTCTTCTACCCATCCTACTGAGAAGCCTCTATAAATTTTGATTGCAGAGACGTGCTTGACCAAAATCAACTCGGTACCGCTTCAGCCTCCAAGTAGCTGCAGAGCCTGATGCAGTTCCTAGGGGAAGCTGAAGGCTGAATGGCTGATTATCTCAATGGCCTTTCAGTCCAGTCCTGGAAGAAGGGAGACAGGCTGAGTGTAGCCGTTTGGTTACAAAGGTTGGCTGCCCTGCCAAGACCTTTGCCATGTCATCAATCTCACTGGGACACTTCATGCAAAATTTTTCTTCTGAAAATAACGTCTTCTTGGAACTGAAATGTTTCAGAGGAACATTTCAGTGCCAGAAAAAGAAAAAAAAGTAGTTTTGAGTTGCAAAATGAATGGAGAAAACCCACTGATGAGGTGCCCCTTCCCAACCAAGCCATGGAGGAAACAGGACAAGCAGACCAGGGACCCCTTGCAGCCCACTGTCAGGACAGGGCTAAGACTTGCTCTGACACTGCAATTTCAATCCAAGGACTAGGGAAGGGCACAGTCCCTGCCCTGGCTGGCTGGCTGAGTCCTGTCCAGCTACCCAGGACCCATTTTCTAGTCGTTGTCCCTGGTGGCCCTTCTGGATGATGCTCGAGGACAGGCTCTCCTGAGCGGTCATTTGCGGACTGCTCCCTTTTCCCCGGGCAGACCGTGCTCCACAACGTGTGACCTGCTGCTTCTCTCCCAGACTCAATCTTCCTGTGCCTCTGAGTCACCTCGAGTGCTTAAAAGCAAAAAAAAAATTGTGCCTCGTTTCTTCATTTTCCTGTGTCTGGGGGTTTTCCAGCCTCTGATCTACGCCCTTCACGCTGCTGTGGCAGAACTGGTTCTCCTCGTTTGAGAGCGTGATCCTCAACGTGCCCGTAATTCACCCACAGCCCCTGCGCTAAGGTCAACAACCCTCTTCCTTCACTCTGCTGCTGCTTCTACGGCAAGACAGGGCAGGGAGCAGGATCCCCACCAGGTGCCAATGGGCTGTGGTCACGCAGCCCTAAACTCTTCAGGACTGACAGAAGCCATCCCTGGCTGTCCAAGGGTGGGACTGGCGATGGCCTGGGGCCGTGGGACCGACGGCATCCCCCCAGCAGCATCAGCCTTTTCCCTGCCAAGACGCCACACTCAGCCAAGTTCTTCCCCATTTACCCCCATGAAAATGAATGGCAGGATCAGGCGCAGCTTGTCAGCGTGTGGCTGTGACTCACAGTGTAAAATTCCCTCAGGAAGAGGGCAAACCTGCACACAGACACCCCGGGGGAAGAAGAACAAAGGCAGGTTCCTTCTCCTTCCTGCAGCCTTATCTCGGGTCGATGGTAACCCAACCCAAGCTGCTCTCGCCTGCCTCTCGTCCTGCAGAGTCGGGCTCAAGCAGTCTTGTTTCAGGGTAACATCGAGTTAATTTGGCTGAAGCCCTGTGGGACTTCCCAGGCAGCCCTTCCCAGCACGGGAGATTTTGCTGAGTCTGCAGAATAATTCAGCACGGGGATGGGGGGGGGGCGTTCCTGGTCCCTAAATTGGCCAGTTTTTCCCCCCCAGCTCTGACTCCCCTGAATCACTGAGGTCTCAGGGACGCCCTTGGACGGTGGATTCCCCAAACTGCTCAAAACTAGTATTTTTTCCTGCCTTCCTCCTCCACTGCCAGCACCCTCAAGGTCACATTGGGAGGTTGTGTGATCTGATGAAAGGGAACATGAAGGGAGGGAGGGAAAAGCTCGGCGAGATGAAAACTGATCCCTGGCTCCAGCCCCAGCCTGTTCCCTTCGGCCCCTCTTGGCTCGCTCCACACTGCGCCGGGTCCTTCACTCCTGCACCCAGGACGCACTTTTGAGAGGGTTATGAAAGGAATTGTGCATTCAGGTATTCTAAGAACTGGCTGAGTCTTTCATCCAAAGAATGGATGGGAAAGCTTACGCCTTAGTGCCTGCTCCTTAAGTAAAGGATTGTGTAACCCTGGCATGTGGCACTGCTGCTGCTGGCAGGCGATGAGAAACCGGGCAGAAAACAGCCTTAGAATTGCCCGGCCGGACAGAGAAGGGTCTTGCTGGGAGCCCTGACCGTCCCTTACCCCACTCATAACCTGACGGCCGCTTCTCTGCCCAGAAGGAGATGCTCAGAGATTTACCAGCAGCCAGAGCGCTTGCATCTGTACTAGTAATTTAAACATGCCTGGCACTGTTTCCTGGCCTGGAGGACATGGACACAGAACAATCTATTAAGCTTTCTGATCCTCCAAGCCAGGATGGATGCATCCAGGTGCACAGGGCAGAAATACCAAGTCTGTGCTGCCCTTAAAATTTTTCCAGGAATTGTTTGGGAAAGTCCTAGTTGGCTTGACCCAAAATCACACCAGGGATCTGCAATCACAGCAAGACCTGGGAATATTCTTGATGGCCATGGAAGCCCTCTGGCCCCATTCCCTGTGGTGTAACCCTCTGTCATCCCCAGATTTGCCGTGGCTGGAGCTGAATGTGCCAGGAGAGGCAGCCCCAGCAGGACGCAGTGACTTGCACATATTTACCCGGATAGCACGGGGCAGCTGCAGCTGGCTGAGATGCTGTGCCAGTGTGCTCAGTCCTTGAGCTCCGGCTGCCCTGAGCTGAGGGACGCTGTGCATTCTCAGCCCACCCGCAGAGACCTGCAGCTTTCATTGCACAGGTCTTTCCTGCAGCACCTTGCTAACGCCCCAGCCTACCTCAGGGACGTGAGGCATCACCTCCGATGCTGTCCCACACCCAGCTACAGTCCAGCTGCTGCAGAGGATTCGAGTTTGGTGCATCCCTGTCTGGCCACAGGCACCAGGGAGAGGGCTGTGTGCAGCGAGAGGGGAATAAAGATGTGGGAGAAAACACCGCTTTTGCTGAAATTAAATGGGAGAGACAGATGAAGCTGCACAGGGACTGATGCTAAAAAGGAGCTGAGAGCAGGAGCACGGGCTGTCCCCTAAACCAGGGTTGGGACAGCAAACTGCTTCCCATCGCTGCTCGTCACCTCGGATCAGCACAGGCAGAGGCAAGCAGCATCCCTTGGCTCTGCCTGTCAGGGAGGCAGTTGCAGCAGATTTCACATGGGGGAAGCGATAAGGGTAAGACACCTGCAGCCTGAAAGTCACTGGCAAGGCTACACATGTCCCTGAAAACCCCTGCCGTTGCTCAAAGCTCTCCTCAGCACCAGTGGGATTTTTCTACCTCGTTTCCCTAAAATCCCCACCGTGGTTTTCAGTAGTGATGTTCAGACCAGCTAATAAGGTAGAAAGACAGAGGTTTTGTGCCCATGTGGCAAATACAGGGCAGTGGGACTTAGGAAGCTTCAGGAGCTCTAGTTTCACTCTTCTTCCTACTGCTGATGGCAATGGCATTGCAGTCTCCAGCAAGGTCATTTGAAGGTTATTTCCTGCCCCACCACAAAGCTGAGGAGCTCTTGGCCTGCCGGTGCACGGCAGGACTGAGCTACTCAAATGGGACATCACGGCCAGCTCCCACCCTCACACCCCTCCCAGCCCCTGAAAGAGCTCTGCCCTTCGACGTGCCCCTTCCTAAGGCAAAGTATCTGGGAGCAGTCTTCACAGAGTGAATCTCCCTCTTCCCAACAAAACCTTCCCCCACTGCCCTGTCTCCATGTAGGGTGGTTGAGCTCCCCAGCAGCTCAGGCAAACCAAGAGTCCTTGAAAGTTTGGAGCAGGATGCTTTAGTGCATCCTCTGCCTCCCCCTGGAAAGCTGGGTAAGGGTTAACCTACACAGGGTCAGCCTGGGCAGGAGCATCCACAACCCGAGTTTCTCTTGCAGGTCTCTAGGCTCCCTTTTGCTCAGGAGTGCATGGAGGAGCTCTCTCCCCTTTCTCCCTCATTTTTGCCATTTGCATCTGGGTTTTTTCCGATGCTCCAAACACACTGGTGCCGTGTTCCTCGGCCTGATTGCTCAGATGAGCTACCCGATACGCTCCCTCTCCTTCGCTGGGAGGGTGCCAAAGTGCTTTCTGCACAACTGCTGGACTCTTTTCCAGCAAACATCCTGTCAGTAGCTGGATTGTTTGAATATCCAGGGAAATCAAGCGCAAACTGCAGATTGGCCAGGCGTGTTCCCAAGAAACAATTTTATCAAAACTTCTGGCAGAGAAAGTGCCCAGTTTGACAGAGCCTTTTCAGGGGTAGGCATGGAGAGCAGAGATTCAAGCACCGTCTTTGTTTGAGCGGAGTCAGAAGCTTGGCTCCACTCCGCTCGCTCCCTGTGCATGCCCCAGGCACAGGCTGCAGAAACAACCATCCTCATCCAGAATATGCAATGAAATGTTCCTTGAGCCAGGAGAAGGCTGGTGTGCCTGGTGCAGAAGATGTTCAGGTACCTGAGCTGTTTCTTCTCTGGGGTAACTGGACTCACAGGACTGTTTTAGGAGATGAGGACCCAAATCACATCTTCTTGAGCATGATTTCAGATGTCCCAGGTTTCATCCTGTCTCTTAAATATTTTGGGAAGCTCTGTCTTTTTTTTTTTCCCCCTTTTCAAAAAAACAAGTTTCACGTCGCATCATAAAGGAGATGAGGACCCAAATCACATCTTCTTGAGCATGATTTCAGATGTCCCAGGTTTCATCCTGTCTCTTAAATATTTTGGGAAGCTCTGTCTTTTTTTTTTCCCCCTTTTCAAAAAACCAAGTTTCACGTTGCATCATAAGCACAAGTTTGAGCCACCTGAGAACACCTTCACCTTTTTTTTTTTTCAGGTTCTCACCAAGACGTCATCAAATATCAGGTGGAGCAATGCACTCCAAAGTGGCCACCACACTCCACCCTGAGGACCCAGCAGAGCGACGTGCAGCTCAGCCAGCAGGACCAGCAGCTGTGTTTGCAGTGTGGGACATCACAATGCTCAGCGTCAGAAAAATCACACTTCTTCCTGAATGTTTTATACACTATTGTTAACAGCAGTAATCCTGCCGTACGAGAGCTGTAATGGATTAGGAAGGAAGAGTATTCTCCATGTGTTGCAGTGATTGCACAGTAAATTTCCACAGACTAGCATGCTCTGAGTTGAGAGTTTCTCAGATAAAGTGGTCCTGTAATTGCTGCTGCTTTTGTGGGCCTTTTAAAAAATAAAGAAGCGAAGAAAAGAAATTGTACCACTGGCATTTAACTGTGAAATCTCAGAAGTGGATGTTGTTGCTTTTTTTTCCAGAAGAGTAGTAGGGCCCAAATCTGCTTTAATAATCATGTGGGTGCTGTTGCTGGGTTTTCAGGTAAGTGTGCAGCTTCAGGACTGTTTTCCTAGGAGCACAGGGTAACTGGTTTCTTTAGAAATAACTTTTGGCACTGCCAGCCACTGTCAAATCTCAAAAGTATGAAACCAGATTAAAATAAAGATATTTAAGGACTAAAAGCACACGTGGATCCTATTTGGCTTGCTGCATTCTGACCTTGCTTGTGTTTTAGACCTTTTGTCTACTTCAACTAACCTTAAAATAGAGACGCAGATTAGCCTCCGCCTTTGGGCTTGCAGTGGGAGAGCTGTGCAAGCCCTTGTAGGTCTCACCCTTTCCCACTGCACTGTGCTCTCTCTTCACTGCCCTCAGATATCCCCCTGCTCCCCCGGACCCCCACAGGCCCCAGACAGCCTTGACCATCCTGTTCTGCAGGGAGAAATGTAACCGGCTCCTCTCTGTGTTTTGGGGTCGTTTTGGGAAGCTGGGCTTTGTCAAAGAGCAGCTGTCCGCCCATTGCCCAGAGTCCAGCCTAGGCTGAGCACGCAGTTTCTTCAGCTGGAAGCAAAATCTAGCAGAAAGGATGGGGTTTTGTTCTTTTTTTCTTACTTAAAAGACATTTAAACACTTTGAGATGTGGTAACTAGCTGGGATTGAGCTGTCTTCGCACAGGTACAAAGGAGGGCACAGACTCAGGCAGACACATCCTTTTTCATCCACCCCGTGCCATGGTGCTTCTTCCCCATGCACACGGGCGTCAACAACAGCCTTGTCCCAGTTCCCCCTTGGTAGCGTGACTGGAGCTATTTTGTATGGTCTATACACTCTTATTTTCCGTGGGGCTATAACAGGAGATGGAGCGGTGACATGTGACAGACTGATTTAGGCCCTGGAGAGAGGATGTTTACAGAACTGGGACACCAGCGACGTATTACAGGCAAGCAGGATGTCTTTGCTCCTCTAACTCCATGGATCAGCAGAGCTTAACCTGTTTGCTCCTTCCATAAATGTCCCAAAGAGAGCACAGAGGTGTTTCCCACCCATGTTCAGTCAGTGTTGTTGCTGTCAGGGGTTCACAGTACTGCTCTGCTACAGGCCAGTGCCAATCTTGAGATAACCGTGACAGCAAAGAACAAAACCACGGGTTGAGGCTGATGTAGCAGAAGCTGAATTCCCATCTCCTTGAGGAGTTTCAGCAACAGCAATGGGAACGCATCTCTTCAGAGCCAAAGCCTGCTTGTGCAGCTGCAGGTGCTTCTCTCTTGCCTGGGCAGAAGTATAGCCCCTTTGGTGAGAGGGTGGTTGCAACGCCTTGGTCACCCTTGTGTTGCATCCTGAGATCCAGAATCTTTCCCCATGAGTGTGTGTGTGTGTGAGTGCTCCAACCAGTACCAATGAAAGCAGAGAGGACAGGAGGCAAGCAGTGAACTCCAGATAACTCCAGAAATGAGTGGTCTTTCCACTGAGAATTACCTGATGTCTGACTGCTCCCAGCAGAGGTGAAGGTGAACTGCTGGGTGGCCCCTGCAGTGTCCCGGGGAGAAGCAGCAGTCTCACCCAGTAAAGAGGATTTAGAAGCTCCCGAAGTTAGTGCTGTGGTTGGGTCACTTGGCCAAGCCCTAGGTCAGGTACAGTTTCCCTGAAGCAAGCAGGAGGGCTCTGAGGTCAAGACATCCTCTGACACTCACAGAGAGCTGCTATGGCCCATGCAACAAAGATTATGCCCGTAAACCAGTTAGATCCCTCTACCACAGTGTCCATGTCTCCTGAAAACCACCCTCCTGAGTCCGGTTGGTCCTGATATTCCCACGAGATCTCATGTGTTGCAAATATTAACTCATCTAGACTATAAAGCTCCCATTAACCCTGCCCCAGACCTATCTGCAGCACAAGGTGGGGAGAAAGCAACCGGTTCTCCCCCTACAGTCTGTAACAGGGTGACTTGCTCCCTTCACACAGGGGCTGTCTGGCTGCTTCTGCCCTCCTCTTGACCTTGTTTTTTCCCGAGGGAATTTGCTGATACGAATGCACAAAAGGCAGGAAATGGAAAAATGCAAGACCTGCTAGTGAGTGGAACTCCCCTAACCTTGTCTCAGCAATTCAGCCAGGAACCATAGTTCAAGAACATCTACCTGGCACGGGGCTTAGTCGAGAATGAGGAATATTCACACACTGCATCCACAGCTGACTTCACAGCCAGCGTGAGCCTGAGTAGCAGAGCGCAAACTGCATGTAAATAAACTGTTTCCCAAATGCCCTGTGATGCCCCTGTGCTTGGGTTTTGCCATTCTTTTGTCTGTTTTGAAGGAGCACAAGGCACTGCAGGCCCAGCTCCATCTTTGTATATGCTGATACATGCTCACGCACATCTGCTGATGCATATGCTGGTACTCAGCACTCACAATCGGCCTCTTCTTGGTCCCTAACTCAAATATTCAACTGGCACTGTTGAATAAAGGAGCACAAAAAAAATGACAGATGTCCAAAATTTTCACTGGTGGATTGTGGATATTCCTGTTGTTCTCGAAATAGCTGATATGATTTCAAAGCTCCCTAAATTGCTAGCCCCAACCTCGTGAATGCCACAGGCAAATGACAGATGCTCAGCTCTCACTTCAACAGGCTTTGAGTTGTGTTGGTGGCGCCTTTGTTCTAGGAGCTATGCCCCATAGTAACTCACAGAGGAGCTGCTCATCAAGATGCATTATAGGAACTCACCAGCTGTGAGCAAGGAGGAGGAAGAAGACAGGGCTGCATTAGTTACAAAATTATTACAAGCTGCTTACGCAGCATGCCCATAAAAAGGTGAACGGGTGATAACAAACAGGGCTGGGAGACACCGCAAGATGTCAGCTAATCCCCTTTCCAGCACGGTGGTGCTTCTCTTCCTTGTGGCAGGAACATATCTGACCTCATTTTAATATCCTCTCATGCTGGAATCTCAAGATTTCCCCCAGACAATTTCCCCAGCATTTGCTCTTGGTGGCAGCCAAAAGGTTTCCACTCACGTCGAACCAAAACATTCTTCGTCACAGTGTGTTTTCATTATTTCTCTTATCTTTGAATAGTTTGTTGCCTTTATCTTTGTGCATATTTTTGACTTGAAATGTCTCGGCAGATGTAGAAATACTTGCCTACTATCGTAAAAACATCAATTTTGCAGGAGGCATGCAAATGGTTTTCCTTAGGTTCTACCTTTCATGAGTACACACACATCCACACGTTAGCATACTCTTATTACTGCAGCAAGTCATTTTGTTCCACCATGGAAGGAAAAAAAGAGATCTGCCTGCCCCAGGCAGAGGGACCAGTGAAGTGGAATATGAAGTGGAAATAGTACACAAGAGTCCAAAACTGAAGTGAGATGCATCTCACCTCACCTGTAACGTGGCTAAAAGGCAGGGAAACCCTTGTGAGTTATTCATCCCCATCTGCCTTTTAAAGCACTGGAGAGAAAAATGTAGAAATTATTCATCTGGTTCTGATTTAGCTGTCAGGCAGGTGAATTGTACCCCAAAAGTGTCTCATTCCTTGTACTGACCCTGACACTGGTCAGATGGCTTGCTGGGGGGGGACCATGACAGTGTCCCCCACGTCTTTGGATGCAGGGGAAAAGGAAGGTGAGGCCAAGCTGAGAAGCTCCAGCAGCAGAGCCTCAGTCTGGGCAACAAAATGATCAGGGACTTTTCATTTTGCAACTTGGAAAACATTCTTCTGACCTTAATTTTTGCTCCCTGTTTTTTTCTTTCAGTGTAACCTCTTTATATGGAGTCCAATCACTGTCTCTCCAGAGTTTTCAGATGTCCTTAAACTTCAGAAAAGTGTGATGTGAGAATAGAACAGAACAGAACAGAACAGAACAGAATAGAATAGAATAGAATAGAATAGAATAGAATAGAATAGAATAGAATAGAATAGAATAGAATAGAATAGAATAGAATAGAATAGAATAGTTTGAATTGGAAGGGACCTACAATGACCATCTGGCCCAACTGCTTGACTGCTTTGGGGCTAACCAAAAGTTAAAGCATGTTATTAAGGGCATTGACCAAATGCTTCACACACAGACAGCCTCGGGGCATCAACCACCTCTCTAAGAAGCCTGTTGAGGGTTTGACCACCCTCTTGGTGAAGAAATGTTTCCTAATGTCAAGTTCAAACCTTCCACATATCCTGAAACTGTGTCTATACCAATACCCTGGGCAAGACTGGTTCTTGGCTGGCTGTGCTGTGAGAGGAGTAGGCAGAGGAAAGCCTCACTTCTAAACAGAGGAGGATAGCTGGTGTTTCCAGACTTGCCTCAGGGGAGGAAAGTTGGTGAGGGGTGCACATGTGAGAGGTGCATTTGCAAGGTACGCTGGACTGTGGAGGTGGAATGGCTCCTTAGCTGGCAAGCTCTTGCCCTCACTGATGGTCCAACCAAGTTCTTGGGCACTGGAACAGCCCTGTGCTAGTGGGATCTGTTTCTCACTTCATTTACTAACGAGCTGGCTTATCCCCATCCTGATTGGCAAGAAAAGCTTATAAATGTGGCTTAAGTGAAGTGTCTTAGGAATCATGTCCTGGACTCCAGCCAGCAGGGTTGTGCCTTGGGAAAGGGAGACCCTCCAGCACGATTTTGGCAAGATCTCTTTCAGGAGGTACTCTTGCTGCCCAAGTTTCGGCAGGATGCTCTGGCCAGTGATGTCCTGGTGGTCCCTTTCCTCACACAAGGGCCTCATGACAATTCTTGAGGTGGAGAGCGTGTTTGCCCTGTGTGCTCCAGATCAAGGCTGTAGGTGCAGGAAGGCTGTGGCTAGCCAAGGTTCTGGTCATACAGGACTTTCTGTAAGGTCTTGAGAGGTTCTGGGTGGTAGATAATTGGGGTGCAGATGTGCAGCTGGTGTTAGGGCAAGAGGTAGATGGGAATCGAAGATGGCCACAAGCCATAGGAAGAGAGTGTGTAGGACCTGACAAGGAGGTGAGTGGGATCGTTGGACAGCCAGGATAGCTTCTCAGCCTTGCAGAGCAGCACCCCAGAACGAACATTTAAAGAGCAGATTTTGTGAACAGCCTGAGAGTCCAAATTACAGATCAACAAACACAGCCAGATGGACACTGCTGCCTTTTGGACATCTGCATCATTTATTGATGTTATCAGGACTCAGCCACCTTGCCAAAACTGGAGGCACAGGCCCTTTGCCAAGTGTATGTCCAGCACATCCTCCTGCTCTGCCACAAGGACATTAAAAACTAACCAGGACTCACGTTGTGAACAGAAACCTGGCTTGGTTGTCCAGCTTTCCTGTGAAAACCTGTCCCAAAAGCCAAGCTCTAGTAAAACACCATCCTGCCAGTTGAACCATCTGTCTTGCTCCAACTTATTAATGAGCCACATTCTTACCTTTGCTTGTGGAGTTTTTCAGCTCTGCTAGTTCTTTTCAGCAGCTATCTTTAGCTTTATGTTGACAACAATACAATCCTCGAAATCTGGTCGTGCAAAAGATAACCACATCCACAATTTCTTTGGGTCTGTATGAGTGAATTAAACATTTCCCAAACCATTGGCATGGGCTCAAGCAGCCCAGACCCTCCCACAATCTTGCTATTAAACTCTCTGAGCCTCCAGAACAACATGGTAGATCCAGCCTGTCTAATGGTACTAGTTTTGGCTATACGAGTCCTAAACCATGCCCAGAATGAATTTGGAAGAGCATCAGCTGGCCCAGGAGAGACACGCCCGCAGTGTCCTGGCATCATTTACTCAACCACTGTAATGATGCAAAAGCAATTTTTGGTTATTAACAGCAGCTCATCGTTTGCTGTGATTTTACTACATGTAAGTCAGCTGCAGTAGCCAGGACTACTAGAGCCTGCTGCCTTCAGAAACCTTCTGGAGTGCTTGCTGGACGTACTTATATATCATTAGTGATATCACACTTCTGAATACAAAAAAAAACCCCAAACCAACAACAAAAAATAAACAACCCCAAAAGAAACCACCAAACCAAGCAATTTCAGCCTGTAGCACAAGGAAGAAGGCCACCTCCATGCAAACAAAGCTAGAGAATCCTCAGACTGTATTCCTGGAGGCACCACAAAAGGTGGCTGATCATAAAAGCTGTGGCTGTCTTCTTCCCCCTTTCCAGCAGTTAGCTTGGCCTGGCTGGGTTCAGCACAGCACTGAACATGTCAGCTAGGTACAAAACTGTTGTCAGCACTGGAAAAATCACTTGCCCCATGGACAAGCTTAAAGCACAATAAGCCTCCCTGGCGAGGGCACAGATTCAGTGCGTCCAAACACGGGAAGCGAATGCAAGAGCCGCGTTGCTCGTCCTGGTGATGAATGAATGGACGGACTCTTCGTTCCGACACCAAACTCCCTTTTCCAGTATGAACGGAGATCCGATTCGCACAAATGAAAACATGGAGCCCCGGGGCAGCGTGTCAGCTCGTCTGTCCCCGGCCACGCTCGGCACCGTCGCTGCCTGCGCACAAAGAAGGGGTAACCTGCCTGAGAGGGAGAAGGGGCAGCAGCAAACAGATGCCATCTGCCAGCGAGCTGACCCTGAGCCGCTCCGCCTTGGAACAGTGACTCCGGTGTCAGCAGCAAAGCTCTGCTCTGCCAGGGTAAAACGCGGGGTGGTTGACCTTTAGGTGACAGTTTGCAGAGTGTCAGCTCCAATGTCACTGTGGGGAGGGCTGCGGGTGTTATTGAGGCATATGATATCGCCCGCAAGCAATAAAATAGCAAAATTTCCCCTGGGAAAAAAAAAAGAAAAAAAGAAAAGCCTGTGATTTCTCTGATGTTAGGCTTCCTGGCTGACTGCTTCGCAGATCCTCTATAGGAGACAAGAGCTTATCACCAGGGTACCTGCATTTCTCATAAAAGCTAAATTGCCTTTTAACTCCTCTCCTTCGCTTTATAACCGTCCCACTTAGATCTAATGATGTGCAAAAGTTTACAAAGCATTTTCAGTTGACCTGGAATGCTTGCCAGCTTGTGTGTCGAGCAAATAGCTTAGCCAGGATAATAGGGAGGAAATCCACTGAATAGCTCAAGTCATTAAGATGTTTGCATTTGATGAGACAACCACTAGCAAGGGCCAGAGAAAAAGAAATGAGGCAGTGTTACTCAGGCAAGGTGCTGTGAGGAAAGCCTGCACCCCTCTCACCCGTGGGCAGGAGGGAGCTGTGGGGCTCCAGTCTTCTCCCAGGACACCGACTTGATTGCTTTCTGCCCAGGATCTTGAAAAAGTGCAAGGCACAATTCAGCCATTTCACATGCAAACAAATAAATAACAAATTAAATCCCATAGTAACCACATCTGCATTGTTCCAAAAAGCTGCGTGAGAAGGGTTGAGGCAGAAGGTGCATGTCACTGATGTTTCCTCCAGGAAATATCATCAACCTGAAATCATAATGTGGAGTTAAAAACCTCTTTGTATCCATCTCCATTTTTATAGTTTTCAACCATATTTCAGGACATTAAAGAATTTTTTTTTCCTTTTTATTACTGGATGAACTGCACCCTTCTGCCCAGGAGTGACTGCTCAGAGAATGGGGAGGACCACTGCGGGAGGACTAAGTGCTGACCACTGAGCAGCCAGGGAGGAGGCAATGGGAGCCCTTGGGAAGGCAGAAGGGATCAGTACTGCCAACAAGTAAAAAAAGTTATCTTGCACAGATAGCTTCTGCAAAGAGGCCAGGAGTCGGACACCCTCAGGAAACGTGTCACAAGGGCCCTTTTCACTACTCAACTCTCAGATTCACTGCAGGAGATCCTGTGATGGCATCAGGACACCTGGCCTTCCTTATTCTCTATTTCCTACTATTTTACTTGCTCACCCTAGGCTCCGGTTTCCTGGAGGAAGAAAAAAAAAAAAAAAAGGAGAGCTGCTAGTGCTCAGGTGGGAGATACTGCTCTGGAGCTTATGTTTTACCCAAACTGTCAGAATGTTATTTGAGCACTAATACTGAATGATTATATCAGAACAAATTCAGATTGACCCCTTTCTTTTTCTCTCTAACTCAGCATGTCCGAGTGGGTATCTGGAAGGATAATGGAGAATGCATGCCCTTCCAGAGGGCAAAGTCATCCCTAATTGGGCTCGTTATGTGCTGACTCCCTATATGTCATTTCAACTGCTCAAGGGTCCCTTATGAGAAACTAATGACTTCAGAGCAATGCACATTACACACAGTTACATGGAATTCTTCCCCAAGCTTCCCCAAGGAGGCACAACAGCACGGGATTTTCAATAACTAGAGAGACACTGTGACAGCAGCGATTGTCTGCAGTGAAGAAATCCCAGGGCAAATTAGATTAGTCACAGGTACAGTGCTGGAGTCCTCAAAAGACACCTCTGCACTGGGGAAGCGGTGTCCTTTGCGATGCCATTGCTTTCTGACACGACCCTGTCCTGACGCAGCACAGCTGTGGTCCCGGGACTATAGGGTTCCTCTTCCTGCAACAAAACATGAAGTTTTCAGACAGGCAATTGCTGCAATTCACTAAAAACTGTGTCAGGAGCAGTTCCATGGGTGCTTAGTGGATGCTGGATTTGCACATATCCCCCTCCTCCCCATTCATAAGTATATGCACGAGCATCATTTTATTCACACAGATTTTGGCAAAAGGCCCGCTGAATTCAGCGGAGAGAAGTCCATTGACTTTGGTAGACTTGGTACATTGCGGGTGAGAACAGATGGAGGCTCCATTCACCAGTTGCCACTCGTTATTTAAAGCTTATTATTGTTAAAGAGTTTTGTTAATACGTTCACAAATGAAGCGTGATCCAAGCGGTTCAACCACGACCGAGTGCTGGGGAATGGCAGGCGCGCTCTCCCAACGATGATGGTGTGAACAAAGGACACCCCTGCACACACAGGGCTTACAAACAAGAGTTTACTGGCCCTCTTGTCTACCGACCTTCAGGAGGCAGCAGATCTTCAGCCAGTGCCTTCTACCCACAAGAAAAGGGCAGTTTCCAACAGTTGTGGTATGAGACACCACAGATCCGACAGAGAAGAGAGACTGTGCTCAACCACGCATGAGCGCAGGTCCCTTCTGTTGCCCACAGGAAGGTCTCATGGGTTTTCTCAGGAGCTGTACTGAGCCTTGCCATAAGCTACAGCTATCCAGAGTGGAAACCCTCCTTGCATCATGAAGGAACAAGGAATCACATTTCCCAAGCATAGCTAAGGGAAGGGAAGTCTTCCAGAGCAAAAGATCTCCCTGCAGGTGGCTGCTGCAGCGCTGGTGGAGATCTTTCCTTCATGGGCCCACGCCACTGGGTTTCTCAAAGCTGGATTTCATCTCACTCCAGTGGAGCTCCATGACTTGATGTAGCAAAGAAAGGACTGTCCACCAAGTCATGGGCATGCAGAGCTCCGCAATCAACGTTGTAAAAGACAGAAGTTTACATTGCCTATGGGGCTCCAGCATTAAAAAAACCTCAGAAGTGTGCCAGTAGTTCAGGAATTTCTAGCATCAACAGAGCAAGCCAGCCAAGAGATGTCACAAACAAGCTAGAAAGAGAAGTTAAAAATTCATCTTCAGTTTAAGGGGTAAGACTAAAAATAAAAAAGACTTGTCTGGCTAATCTAGAGGAAGTATTAGCTCCAACATGGGAGTGGCAAGTAGGAGAGGAAAAGCTTAGTCCAAAGTGAGAATGCAACTAGTAAAAATGGTTCACTTGAATAACATGAAAAATCTGACTTGCTACAAGCTGGAGGCCTGAGCTCAGGGCACTGCTGTCCAGAAAGTCATGTGAGAAACAGCCCTGACACACTCAACACAGAAACCATTCCCTGCTGCAGGTGAGCAGCCTGAGCAGGTCTGAGCCATCACTGGGCAAAGCACACTCTGAGACACACAAATAATTAGCATCAATCTATGTGAATACCCCAGAAGATAGCACTGCACCAGGTGGCAAGAGGCAATTCATTTCAGTGTTCAAATATCTGATAAAAATGGCATCAGAGCAGCCACCTCTATCAACAGCACGGTCCTGGTGGTTGCTGGTTGTCGCAGCAGCCCGGGAACGTCATCTGGGATTCAGGCCTGGGTGCTAGGCAGTCGCACATCTCTTGGGGCTGCTTCGTGTTTTAACTAGACAGCATCAAAGGTTAGCAGCGGATGAGTTTGCTTTGGAGTTGACCCCTGTCACAGCTGCATCACCTACAACTGAAAACCAAACTTAGGTTTCCTGATTTTTGTCTTCTTTTGTGTCTTCACAAAAGTGGTAGTGGGACTGTGTGAAAGTGCCAGAGGTTTGGGGCTCTCACACAGCAGAAAAGCACGTTTCTGGTCCTGGGAAAGAGAAATCCTCCCTAGAAACATAAAAATAACTTGGTTGTGTCCTTTAGTGGGTTTTGATTTCTTGTGCTGGTCTCTGTGGCCTGGGTTTCCGAGCTGGGAAGTTGTTCCTGGTATCAAATGTTTCACAGCCCTCAGGCATTCGTAGAGCTGTATGTGGTGCTCTACTTTCCTTCAGAGAAAGGTCTTCTCCAGCCTCTCATCCAGGCTCTACATCGTTGCAGACCATACAAATGGAGCTGGGAGACCTCAGGAACACACTTGGTGCAATTCTCTTGAGAAGGGGCCAGCATAAGAGGCCACCAGGGAAACCAAGAAAAGTTTGCGTTCGTTTTGTGGTGTCATGCAGAAACTAACTCTACAACTCACAGGGAGTTATAAAGCAGGTTTATTCAGCACCAGGTGCGAGGAGAGCTCTCCTTCTACAAGCAGACAAATATTTTTTACACAAAAGTATACATATTGTGGGCTGGGTTAGTTCTAAGATAAGCGTGCTGGAGCTCTTGCCGAATGTGCAGTGCCGGCTGGTAGTCGTGGGCCAGGGTCTTCTGGAGGAAAGCTCGTAGTCCTCTTCTTCATTATCATGTTTTTTCCATGAACCATAGCCTGTATTCCCTTGTTCTTACTGACAAGCAAGGTCTGCCATCTGAGGCACCCTGCTCCTGTTTATCTCACAGGGGCCTTGCATTCCGTTTTCAGAGACCAGTCCCACTCAAAGCATCACAACATGCGTACAGACCCATCTCACAACCAACTATGACATAGTTCACTGCTGCTGCTTGTTAGAAGGCTTTTAGCCAGGAAATTTCCACCAGGCCCTTATAGACAATATATTTCCCATTGTTATATCTATACACGTGTTAGCAGCTCCTACTATCTAAGTTCTCTTGCGACAGAAGGTTATTATCTTTCTAAACTAATTGCAGCGTTAGTGGATGTAACTCTATATTTACATTTCACTAAACTATTTGCTGCATTGGCAACATCTGAATAAAGTTTTTGCTTCTGTGTATCAGTGGCTGCTCAGTTTGGCACCACCAGGAAAGAGCCAGCTGAGCCTTAGGATGTGACAGAACAAACAGACCCATTGGAACCAGGTGTATGGAGAAATGGTTCTCCCTTCTGCACCATCAAACCATTTCAGTTGAGGCAGCAGCCACATGAACAGCACAACCAAAGCTTCAGGTCGTCCTGCTGGTCCCAGAGATTCTGGCTGGGGTTTGTGCCCTGCCAGATGTCTGGATGGCTTTTCTGTAAGAGCTGCATGGGCAGTCCAGCCGTGTGAGCAGCACATGCAAAAAGGCTGCCACAGCCCTCAGTGGAGGTCTTTGCATCCCTTGGGGATGTGCCCAGGAGCTCACATCACCCTTGCAGTGGGAAAGAACACAGGCCAGAGCTGTGAGAAAAGAGATCCTGACCACTGGAAAGGGACTTTGTGTGGGATCCTCAGAAGAGTCACAGGTGACAGTGCAGACTACCTGGGAAATGCAAGTGTCTCCCCAGAGAAGACGAGACACCCACAGTTTCCAAGCACACCATCTGAGGGATCGTCTTTTTGTAAACTTCCCCATCAGATTTGTCACCGCGGCGCGGCTGCCACATATGCGTTCGTTGGGACCTCAGAGGCAGCCTCTTTGAGGTTGCTTAAATGCAACCATGAAAAAATACTACAGCTTACTCAAAATGAGCAGCAGGCTGGAGGGATCCTCTGCTAAGAGTTGGCATCCAGCTAGTTCAGCTGAGTTTCAGTTTCTCTGCGCACCGGTACGGCATCGCCCAAGCCAAACACAGACCAGACGCCGGCCCCTGTCATACTGCAGTATGTCACCAGGAGCAGGAAAACACTTTTGCTCAGTTGTCAGGTCACAGGATTTACCTGCCATGAGAATCAAACAAAAACTTCCTTTTCATGGTTGTTAGAGCAATGGTAGCCAATGGGAATTTCCACTTGCTTGCAAAACTGGCAGTTAGTTCCGGTTAAAATGCAACTGTCTAAAGAAAAATATTATTTCTGCAGTTGGAAACAAAAATTCAGGTTTTATTCTAAATGTTTTGCAAAGATACTTTTTTCCCACTTTTTTCTAACTCCGCTCTAAATTTTACATTTTTTTCTGATTTTTAATGAGCAACAGGAGACAGCAGAGGAACAAGAGGAAGGGAGGTTTCTGCACTCAGGGGGAAATATTTTTCATATTTAGATTTCCCCAGGAAGCTGAAAATGGACACCTAGTCCAGCGGGAAGTTGTTCACATTGATTCACATTTCAGCCATCACTGCCTGGG
>NW_009732591.1:21318-48529 GCF_000703405.1 Apaloderma vittatum | reverse complement strand
GAGTGCACCCGCCCTGCAGGGAGCTGCAGAGGGAGAAGGTCCCCCCTGAACTTCCTGCAGACAGGGAGGCGTCCCCCTTGGCTTCCTTTTCCCCAGGCTGAGCTGCCCCCACTCCCCCAGCCGCTCCTTGAAAAAATTGTTCTCGACTCCCTTCACCAGCTCCGCAGCCCTTCTCTGGAGCTGCTCCCAAACCCCGTGTCCGGCGGGCTGTCGCAGGGTCCCCGCTGTTCCCAAAGGGCGAGGGCTCAGCCCTGAGCGGCTGCACAGGACACCCCACGCTCTTCGGCCGTGCCCGGTCAAGGGACTGGCAGGAGAATCAGCAGGGGCGAAGGGGGGTTCTGCAGCCCAGCAGAAGGTTTCCCACACCAGTGAGAGGGAAAGGACCAGGTTTTGCAGTAGCTCTTCCACCACCGTGGCCTTGGCACCGTACCATCACAGCAGTGACAGACACTTTTCTTCCCAAAAGATTTACTCAACTTTTCAGTAGATGCCCCAGGTACAAATAGCACACAATACTGAGCAATGTGTTCTGTTGCAACATAAAAAAGCCAAGAGCTCCAAAGGACGCTGCAAACCATTTCTATATTGACTTTACTGGCACAAATGAAAAATAAGTAACTAGACTACAGGAATATCCAGGCATTTATGAGCAACCACAAACTCCTTTACTATGTCCCTATTTGAGCATAATAATTAAGAGCAACTGTTAAAGAGCAACTCATGAGCCTTTTCCTATTTTATATTAAAGTAGACTATAAAATTCTCAGGCACTTACTCAGCATCAGCGCAGGAGGGGGAGCAGCTGCAGAGCCAACAGACTGGCAGCTCCTGACAGGAAACCTGTAGAGCCTCCTTTGCACAACTGAGCAGTTCTCTTTCTTCAGGCAACAAAAGTGAAAACGATCTGCAAGGCAATGAGCAAAAGCGGTCTGCATGTGGCTGCGGTGCTTACACAAGTCACACACTCATCTTCCCCTCTGTCCTTCGGCAAGACGCTCCAGAAATGAATTGATGTGTTGTCCTCCATCGCTGCCTCCCTGCAACATTACAGCGCCACTCGAGCAAGTTTGGGGGAAAAAAAAAAAAAGGGGAGAAATACTGAAGTGGCACCCTCCCACGCAGCTGATAGGCAAGTGGTCATCAATCCCACAAGCGGACGTCAACCCTGGAAGCGATGTGGTCATTTTCTTAACGCCACATGTCCCAAGCAACCGAGCTTTCCGTTGGCTTCACTTGAAAAAGTAATGACTTCAGCCGAAGCGTGCTCAGGCTGACGGACCATGCTAGAGTCTGTGGCACGTCAAACCAGAACACACCTTACAGCTTCTCCGTCCCGTAGCACTTTAATATCCTTTAAATTAGCTTGGTCAGTTACTGAAATAACAGACAGATGCTCAAGTGAAGAATTCAATGTATATTTATTATTCACAGTTAATTACTATCTACCAAATGCTGCTGCAGAGTTAAAGGATTAAGTACATAGGCCTTTTTTTATTTAAACACTGATTTTTTTTTTTAATATATATACACACACAAGACATATGTCTGCAAGGCTGCATGATATACACCAATTCCAAAATAAGGAAACAATCAAATGGTCCAGGTGTAGAATGCCATAGATTCCTTTTCCAATCACTTCACAAAGAAGGAAGAAAGTGAGTGACAGCTAGCAAGGAGAGGGGGAGAAAGTAATACTCTACAGGATAGCTCTCTCTTTCATCTGCTGGAAAATTAAAAGTGTAAGGCAGAGTCCATCTCAGGAATAAAACATTTGTAACACTTAGTACAAAAAAAGGCACCCTCCAACAAAAGATTGCCCGTGCTCACGCAGGGCAGGAGGAGATCTCCACTGCAGTTTTTGGATTCGTTGGCGGGGTGAAGGGATCCAGCCAAACGGCCATCGAAAGGAAAAATAACGCAACTGAAGATTGGCACAGAGAGCGGTACAGCTTGATTGCTTTCCTTTCCGTCCAATGTAACGTCACACTGCTCTGGTGGAGGAGCCAATGGCCACAATAAATGCCATCACGGTGCGGGGTGGGGATTACAGTCATCACACAGCCTGCTGTGAATGGGGAGCGGGGTGGGGGGAATCTACTTCAACAGTTACACTGACCTGACGAGGGAGGAGAAACTGGAGAACAGTGATGCCAATCCCACTTGTCAAGAGCAACACGACCGCAAATATTCCCTATCCAGGCCAGAGAGACAGGCTGATTACATGCATCATGTAGAAACATTCATTAGTAGCATAAAGTTTTTTTTTCAAGCACTGTTTCTTGAGGTTTCTCTGCATTATAGAGTTTTCCATCGAAGGAATGTACGTTTTAGAGGACATCTCAGGGCTATTATTTCTCAGATTTCCCTCCTCCCCTCCCCCAAATATTCTTCCTCATTTTCTCTGGTCATAACTTCACAACTTCCCCCTTTCTCTTACTTCTTTTGAGGCTCCTGGTTGCAGCTCCTCACCTCTGAGCAGCCTAAGTTGCCACTTGAATGCCTTGATTTTATTTCCTTGGAATAAGGGAAGTTGAACAGTAAGACAAATCTTAATATTAAAGCTCCATCTCCGTTTGTAGATTTTTCTCAAACGTCCATTAATAAAACCACCCTCCTTTACACCCTTTCCCCACAAGTATTTATTTACACATAGGCAGAAAAAAAAAAAACCTCTGAAAAGCTCTGGACTGTCCTTTTAACTTAAAAAAAATAATAAAAAAGAAAATAAGGGAAAGGCACTATGGAAAAAATTACAGAATGTGCTCAACCGTACACCTTTAAGAAAAAACAAAAAAGCTGTCAGCACAGCATTAACAGACTTCAGTTGTACGCTGGAGTTTCTCAAAACAGCTCTGTGGCTCAAAATAAAGAGAAAAAAACAAAACACCAAAACCAGACCAAAAAGCCACACAATTCTTCTCCCTTCCCCTGCTTGGAAGCTGCTGAGCTTCAGAAGAAAGTGCCAAAGGAGAAGAGACAATAAAAATTAGATTAACACCTCATCTTTCCCAGGCAAGAAGAGCTGAATGTTGAAGGCAAAAGCAGAGACTGATGATTTTTGTTTTTTTTTAAAGGCAGGACTGCGGATTTGGTTCTTTTCTTATGTCCCTTCATGTCAAATGAAGACCGTTTGCAGAGAGAGAAAATACCAGCAGAGTTTCTCCCTTTTCCTTTAACTGCATGGCTAGGACTTTATATGGCATTAAAACTTCATGCACTGATGGACAGAGGAGGAGGGGAAACAAGAAGAGCGAATGAAAGGGGGTAACCCAGGAGCAGCTGAGGAAATTTGTTATTTTCTTTTCTCTCTCTCTCTTTTTCTTTTTTTTTTTAAAGATAAGTTTTGGTGTTTTTTTTCCCCCCCGCCCCTGAAGTTCCGTACTGAGTGAAGGAGGATCACCTCACGGTGAAAGGTGACTCAGGTTTTTATCACCGTGTGATTTTAAGTCACTGGCTGCAGTTAGGCTCTGTATGTGTATTTACTGTTTCTCTGGTTTCTTTAAATAATCTCTAATATTTATCTCTAGATGTTCCGGTTCACTGGGGTCACATAGTTGCGTGGAAACATGCCCGTCTGTCCGTGGCAGGCTCCCTTCCACCAGTTGGGGTCAGAATTGTCAAGGACTTGGATAAAGTCTCCACGCCGGAAACCCAGCTCTCCTTCCTCCTGGGGATCGAAATCGAACAGGGCCTGAACGTATGTTGGTTGCTGAAGAGGGAAAGGAAAAGATACGCAAAGTGAGAATCATCCCCAGCACTCGAGACATCTGCTCCCTCAGGCTCGAGCTTAACTTACACCCGAGTTTAACAACACATTCGGTCCGTTCCATTTCCCTGCAAGTCAGCTTCCAAATTCTGTAAAAAGATGCTAAAATAGGAAAACACAGCCTGTAGAAGACCTCAGAAAAAGTCAGGCTTCTGTGAAAGAGCAGAAATAAAACCAGCAAATGACTCAGATGTTTTCTTTGGGTTTTCCAGTCCTCGTTACCTACTGTAAATTTGTACTCTTATTACAATACAATAGTCTCTTTGCTTATTCACTCTGTTTTCACCGACAGCGTTAATATTACTAATCTACCCTGCACAGTGATACGCAAAATTCCCTCTAAAACCTGGATGCTGACATTTTACATGTTTTCTTTAAAACTCTTCAACAGCAAGAAGTTGCCATAGAGTATTTTGCCCGATCAGCAAACACTTCCATTCTTATGGAAAAAACTAACTGTTCATTGAAAATGCATTTGCATTTTTAAAATCACGAGGCTAGGAAGGGGTCTTCATGCTTATTATTTTCAGCCACCTATTTTCTCATCCTGTGTTTATCACTGACCCGGCAGCCAAACTGTGGCAAAGGGTGCCCACAGCACCTGGCGAGCAGCACGAACTCCTCAGCCCTTGTCTTCAAAAGCCAGAACTAGAACGCTGCACATGGAAGCAAGAGGATTTATCCAAAATGGACCCCCCCAAAAAAAATCCAGTTACATGCAACATTACATTCTGATCACCCTGGGAAATGGGACAAAACAAAGAGCGAGATATACACAAGCTGCTCTGCTGGCACTCAGCGGTAGTTTTTGGGTTCTCTGACACTGGCTAGATACAAACCACAAGGTCAGAGCCGTTCCAGATGTTACTCCCTGTAACCACGTCTTCAGGAAAGACCAATATCAAAACTTCACTGGCTACTGAGGGGTACGGTCCTGGCTATGAAGCAGTATAGACAGAACTATCCTTTCTTATGACATTCTAAAACAGGAATAAACCATTTTTAATTCACAGGAATCAGATGACTTCTTGCAACAGTATCGGTAAACATTAAGTTTTTTTTCCTGCAGCACCACCACCACCTTGCCAGAACTGCAGGGGAGACACGGGAGTTCGCAGGTAGGCTTTGCACAAACATCCACATATTTACCAGCGTGAGTCTGGCAGCATGACCTAAAGATACACTTCCACAGACAAGAAAACGTCAGCCAGCTTCCTTCCACGCCTATTCATTTACTCTGAAATGCCATCCATCCCACTTCAGACTGTGGTTGCAATAGTGTAAACAGCGCACTCTGTGAGGACACTTTTCTTACCTGTGGCACCTGTTCAATGTCCCGGAGAAATATCTGCTGGTTCCTGGAGACAGATGTGGATCTGTGATAATCTACCAGCTCGTTCAAAGAATTGAACTTCACCACCCAGAGGAAATATTTGCCAGCCCCATCTCTAAGCACCTTGAAGTGCTGCACATCATTTCCAAACCTGTGCACAAAGAAGGAAGGACACAAAGCAGTACATTATTAGTCACTGAGTACTCCTCCTGCAGGATTTTTTGTTTGCAACAACAAGCTCCTTCAGGGCACAGTGAAAACTGACGACATTGATATTACAGATACCAGTTGGCTGCTGTAAAAAAGATGTCTGAAAACCACTTGTCAGCTGCATTTTACAGAAGTCAGTGATCAGACAGAATCCAAAAACTGAATTTATTTCTAGAAAAATCCTGCAAAAGCTTCACATACGCTTTTCTTACAATAGAACTTCTGATTTCAAACCGCTCTGAATCTGCAGAAGTTTGAGGTCTTTTCGTAAAGGCTGGCACAACACTATCTTGCATGGCACTCAATATTTCAACTTTTTACTTTACACAACATTGCCACACAGCTGGCCTCCAGTACACGCACTGCCTGATAGACACGTGCAGCCGCCCGAGTCACTGCAAACAGCGCAACGAATACGCAGGGCATGTGCCACGGACTTTGCGGTAAGAATACAGCGTCACGTCAAAGTAGCTGCACCATGATGTCTTCCGATTCACGTTCCCAAGTACAAGACTTGGAAGTTGAACAGTACAAGTGCTTTGGTTTGTACTTCTCACAGTCCCTGCCTCACACAGCACCACCGGGTATTGCGTAGTAACGCAATCCACGGCTATAGGTAAATCGCTGGGAAAACTGCCGCAGGGAGGGTAGCATTGTCTCTTTTGGTAGTCTGGACTTATGCAAAAGCTCTTGCAAAACAAAAGAATCTCTCTGGCTTTAAAAAAAAACAAACCAAAACCAACACCCCAAAACACCTGAAAGGTGACGCTGCACGTGCAACACAGCCATTTCAATACTGTGTTAACAATTCCGACAGATGATGGCATTCAGTTGAAGCTACTTTTCCAGCAATCGTATTCTGAATATAAAGAAATTGCAAAGAGGCCCGCTAGGATTTTCCAGATGAATGGCATATCGGTATTTTTACTTCAGTCTAAACCACTGAAAACAGAAGACAACTGTTCCCAGCTTCTATACATTGGCTGAAAGAGGAGACATGATCTCGGCTACAAAGCTAAGGTGAAACAACTCCTGAAAGCCTCTGCTCTCCCACCCTAAACCTCACCATTTCAAATCTCGCAGATCACTGTTTAGGAAAAAGACTTTTCTAAATTAAACAAACAATTAAAAAAATCAACTAAGAAATCACCAGTAGATGGCAACACTAAGCTAACAAGCAGGCAGAGCTATGCTATCATAACTTTATGTTTCTTAAAGGAATGAAGCTTCCATTCATATCTAATATTCCAGCTCAGATTATTTTATCCAAGACAGAAATACAAACACCTCTAAAATCAGTTCGTTGGCATGAGTCAGTGCTGCTGCACAAAAAGACAGACCAAAGACGACCATGAAAAGAGCAATCCCGTTGAGACGGATCACACTGACAGACACAGAAAATAGAGCAAACTAGGACCTGTGCATGAATAATAAAAAAACTGTAAGGAATCTAAAGAAAATCTTGTTCATTTCTGGTAGGAAAGGACAAGAACATAGAAATTTAAAAAAGGCAAAAATCAACTGCTGAGGACAAGATTCCTCTCACCCCCAATTCACGTTAAGTTAAATCGTACACTCTTGCAAGTTTCTAACACCTTTATTATTTTACAGTGACTTCAAAGGGGCAAAATAGGCAGCATGGTATCCTGTGGGCCACGGCTGAGTAGCAGGTTACTCAAGGATGAGAACTACTGCTCCTCACTTCACTGTTATTAGACTGAGTTTCTCTACCAGCATGGAATGCACTTGTGAGAGATGACAGAGGCTTCTGTTTTCACAGCTCCATGTCTTAGAGCTAGACAACATGAACATCCCCAAAGGATGTGCCAAGCAGACAGGAAAAACATATTTGGAGGTGTCCTACACAGAGAGCAGAGAGAGAAGTAACTGGTAATGCAGAAGAGGAATCAAGGAACGTGGCAGAAAACATGGCACACTGGGCACTTTGTGGCTGTAAGGAGGAGGGATGGGATCCCCAAATCCACCCACAGCTGGCCCGATTACCACGGGATTGCTGCTGGGCATTACTTACTTGACCGAGAGGGAGAAGTCCCCGGGAGCGCTCTCACTCTCCCTGATGAGGAAGGCACCATCGTGTCTCTGTTTGCCTAACATCTCTTCAGCCTTCGCTCGGGGAATCTTTCCAAAAAACCACCTGTGCAGTGAGGAAAAGAAAACAACAGGGTAAGTTAAGAATTTTAATCCTTTCATGGAAGAGCCAGCTGTAGATATTCACAGAAGGATGAAATGATTCCTAACGGAAATAACTACACAGCCCCTCACTGCCACTCCAACACAAGCTGCTCAACCACGCAGCTTTTGACAACGTTTTGTCCTAGAAAGGAAGCAATCGTACCTTGCTAAGCTTGCAGTAGCCCTATTTCACCCGGCTTAGCAAAACTCAGATGTGGTAATGGTGAAATCCTCAAATTACAGGATTTATTTTCACAGATGGAAAAAAACCTGCTCAGAATGTAAGGCATTATTCACATTGATTTGCACCCTATTGTATATGTGGTTTAGGACATAGGACATCACAACGAGAATCTAATGTACACAACTGCTTCACAGAAAAGTTCTGCTTGTTGAGACTAAGACGACTACCCTGGGAACTGGCTATAACCTTGGACAAAGTTAAAATGTCTACTGACATCTCAGTCGTCAGGCTTCATAACCTAAAGTCAAACACTGAATGCGTAGCTCAAGCAACAAGGAACTCAAGTCCCTTTTAGTATCACTAAAGAATAAAGCGTCATATCTCTACATGTGAAATTTTAATTGTTCAAATTGCACGATGCCATCAACTCAGAGAAAACAACAAAGTCCTGCACTGGTGGCTGGTCACTACTGAAGTTCCCTGTGATACAGCAGCACTTGTTTCATTATGAGTACCCAAAGATAAACAGTGGGGAATAATTACACAGTCTCCTTTATTACTTGTGCCTCCTGAGCAGAAGCCACCCATGCCTTAGCCATATAGAAATCAAATTATTACGGACTAAGCACAGAAATATCACTATTTTAATGGGTACAATTATTATGTATTTTTTAAAAAGGTAGTATTTGCAAAATGCAAAGGAAACACTGGGAGTTGACTCACAGGTTTCTCTTCAGAAATGTCACAGTTGTAGAAACAAGATCCTGTCTATGGATTGACCCACCCTGCACAAATGGAAAGTGCATTTTAAATCAAAACCAATTTTCGATCTCTCTAGGTCAGGTGCTAAGACATGAATACTTCAACAGAGAGAATGAGTAGCTCCATTCAGTAGCTGGGTGTTCCTACAGCCCTGAGTCCGATTTTTCTGACCACTACGAGAGCACCGTGGTCAAAGATAGGGCTCATACATCAGAAAGCCAAGAGACAGGTGCCAGGAGCGGACTTACACGCAGAGTAAGTGAGGAAAGTCCCCTCAAGGTCTCTCTGCTTCATTGCAGAGGAGTGCTGAGCTGGGCAATTCGGTCTCAGGGAATGCATTTCTAGGAAAGATGCCGATAATACTTGCTTTGCTTTCTCCTACAGTCAGGACAACCTGGCAGCTTTCACACAGGCAGTCACATGGAATCGTTGCACCATGGAAGCCACATCTGAGACTCTTGACCGCTGCACAGAACTCAAAGCTGCAGGCTGACCGCCCCCCTGACACCGACGGTGAGCTGACCTCAGGCAACCAGATCCTCAGCACTGACCAGCAGCCCCCCGGTCATGGGATTCTTACCCACGGTTACATTTGCACTTCTACACTGATCCAAGATTAAAGGCAAACGAGGGCTGAGCCGTAGGTCACATGGCGTGGGAAAAGCAGAACCATCTTCACAAGCCAGAAGTACAGCTTTCAGTTCTGAGGAACAGATCCCACAGGACAGAAGCACTTACACAGCCTGTAACACGCAGATGACTGACCTCAGAGGAGAGCAGTTAATAGCAAGAGCTGCACTCACAAACTTCACTTTCGAAGATGAAGGTTTTGGTGCAACAAAAAGACAGATGTTGCAAAATATCCTCCCTGCAACAGTAATTCTTTTTCGTGAAGTTACAAAGTCACCAGATCTTCCTCTCTAAGAGGATGATCTCTTGAGGTGAAGGACTGTAACTATTCGACTACCAGAGCCTCCAGCTACTCCTCTCGCTGGGTGTCTTCAGTATCTGCCCACTACTGGAGACTACACAAACAAGGAGCCCTGTATTATATCAAGATTGATGAGTCCAGAGATGTATTTCTACTATATGTGATCTATTCAATAAAACAACTCCAGGACATGCCCCCTGTAAAAGGAGGATTCTCTCCATTTAGCTATGCAGCTCCATTATGAAAAGTGTTTCAACACCGAAAATGATAGATCTTGTTTACAAACTCCACTTCCACAAACATCTAGACGTGTTTTACTTGCTTGCAAGTCTTGTGTACTTTTTATCCCCTGGAATGCAAAAGCTTTCTTCCACAACCATCCTATTTCCAGTGACAAATAACTTCATGGTATTTAGTATTTTTCTGGTATTTATCAGAACCAGAGGTGGTGGCAGAGACAGCAGAGGCAGTGTGTACCTGTCTCTTGCTGCACTCTGCCACCCTTAAAAATCAACCACGGGAAACTATCATCTGAAACTTCTTCAGAATTCAAAGGTAGTATTTTGTTCTCTGGGCACAACTGTCAGAAAGATAAAGTCATGCATTTTGCCTCTGCCAAGTGGCACATAAAGCAAGCTTTATATTACGATTTTAGATATCTTGCCATAGTTTTTAATGAAGTGTTTTAATTCTGTTTAGTTGTCAAATAATTGTCATTCGCATGCGACTTGGAAATGAAAGCCTCATCTTAAAAAAAACTCAAAACACGTCACCCGTGTCTGTAAAACCGAAAGTCTGAAAGAGCTCAAGAGAACAGCTATAACCCTTCCTGAAGCCTCAGAACTGCACACTGTTTTTCCCTTGAATTTTACACAATCATTACAAAGCAGAAGTGTACAATTTGATTCAGGAAGTAACACTTCCAAAGTAACAATATAAAATTCTTAGTTTTCTGCCAGCTCTTTAAGGCATTTTAAATAGAAAGACTAAAAATCTTTCACAATTCTTGAACTCCCTTGCAGTTTTATGACTTCACGACCACTTTACCCTTTCATAGTAAAAGGAGCTTCTAAAGAAACTAAAAACAGAATTCTAAATATAAAAAGATTAAGAGAAACCCCCACAGATGAAAGAAATAATCTTATTAAGTGGGCAGGACTACTGTCTACTTAAGACCATGCTTGTAAAACATCGTTAAGTGTTGTGCGCTTATGACTCCTTCCTACAGAATGACTGAAAAACCCAACAACAAAAAAAATCCCACATAGAGAATTAGGACAAAGAAACTGAGCCCAACATTCCCACAGCTTCCACGCCAAAGGGCTACGCTTGATAACACTTGTCTCCAACGAACTTTTTAATGTAGGTGAAACTCAGCCAGTCAGCACAGCAAAACCAAACCCAGCCGTTCATGCTGATGCTGCAGAGCTCAGAGGCAGCCGCGCTGACTGGCACGACCCAAAGCTCACAGCGCCTGCAGACTCACCCCGGTCGGCAGTTTGGCAATTCTTTTGGCTTTACTTCGCACAACCATTTAGCTCGGCCAACTTCCTCCACCTAAGATACAACACTGCAAAGTGAGACCTCAGCAGTATCTGCAAGAGAAGCTGATGACGGACGCGAGCACTCGAGATCCATCTGCGCAGCGCGAGCCTGATCCAGGCCCCTCGCAACCAGCGACTTCTGCCCCTTGCCGAGAGCAGAGCAGCCCCGCTGAGCTCTGCTGCTGGGCCCTCACAGGAAGCCTCCCTGCCCAGAGCTTCCTGCAGCTCTTCTCCGAGTATCAGCCCCTGTCTGCTTACATCTTTGCTTGGATGATTGACGTGGCAGTTCAGATTAACCCTTCAGAACCCAAGGGGACTCAGCTGGCAACCGAGAGTTGCCACATTCTCCTTCCGGCTTTATTTGCTAGTAGTTACACGGCAAACTAAGATTCACAAAGCACAAGCAAGAAGAAACACAGCATTTAAGACTGGCTGTGGGGCTGGAGGATTTAAAGCTCAGATCCTAGGGGAGATTTAAAGCCATTTTCAATTGCTTTCTTTTCAAATCCTCTTGAAAAGCTCTCGTGCCACCTTCTCACAATAGAATTTGACACTAGCCTGAGAAAAGGAACATTCTCCTTCTCGTTCCTGGTCAGCTGCCTGCAATTTGCTTTTTTTATGACCTGTATGACTACTAAGAGAGCTCTGTGATACAGCTAAGCAAACATTATGCTATAAAAACTTTTGCATAATTTCCCAGGATTGTTAATGCACTAGTTAAGACTCCCAGCATTGCTGACACACGGAGCTAACTCCATCCAGCTGCCATCAGCAGTTTAAACATCTTCAGAAAAGGTCAAATTAATTATGCTTAAAAAACACTACCACCAAATTCACCCACTTGCAAGCTCAGATATTGCTCATTCCCCTTTGGTATCAAAAACCGAAAAACTGACAGTTCTACCGCTCTAAACCAAAATGCCATGGACAACTGCAGAATGAACTCATCATCATCATCACAGGAGACATCACTGCAGTGTAACTCAAATGCCTGCACAACTGTTATGAAAAAACACATCCAAATCAACGAGAGAGAAATTGCAGCGTACATTTGTGATCCTCAGTGGACTAGCACGATCAGGGTAAGCAGCGGACAAGGCTTTAACCAATTTCAGAATTTCTTGTGCATCCTTGCTCCGCTTCCCACTTGGCTGCACTAAAGCAGTACATCTCCTCTTCCTGGGGCACAGTCCTTCAGAAGCTTCCTTCTGCTGTTGCAAAGGAGCCCTTAGAAAAGTAATTCTTGATTGGATTTAACTGCAATATCTTCACAATATAATCACAGCCAACAATTAAGAAATCAATCATCAGTTTTTGCAGGCAATACTACAGCTCCTTGTAAAACCCATGATTATAGGTTCTGCTGCTCCTTTCTAAACCCATCTACCCTTTGATTCTGTTTCCCAGAGCTTGCTGTTTTCTCAAAGGTAAGCAGAACCAGAGTTCAGTAGAAGACAGCAGAAATACATGAACTGACACAAAGAAAACCTCCAGTCATGAAATGCTATTGTTTTCTTATACTAGATTCTTTACATCTAAGAGGAAACGTTTCAAGTATTTACACAACTACTGTTCTCTGGAGCTGCAAATCAACCCAACCACACCTGCGTAACAGCACCCACGGAGGCTGGCCTGTTTTGTGAGGAGAGTGTTGGACCAGACGATCTAAACAATTCTGGGATTCTATAGTGAAGATGTGACAGACACACTAAATGTTCAGTTCCAGATATCCTTAAACATTTTCCTAGTGAGCTGTGAACGCCACCGTCTCTACTCTCACCTACTACGTTAAGTAAAACAGAGAATCATCCCAAGAACACAGTCGTCTTTTTTCCTGGGGCAGTGGTGGTGCCAACTCTCTACTAAAGAGTTTTCTGCTACCCTCGAGACTGGTCTGCCTGACCTACAGCCAAACATCAGAACTACCACCAGAAAAGCTTACCAAATGCCGTGCTCTGCAGCTAGCTGCAAAATGAGTTACACTGAACCCTACAGCCAGAGACACACCTCAATAGCCACCCTTTATCTACCCACACATTTTGGTAGATCTGGTAAGGTACGCTTGGCAAAGTATTCAGCAGAAAACCTCCCTTCTGCTTCAGAGGGTGCGCAAAAGACCAAAGGAGCCGATGGCCACAGCTCTACTTACGGATGGGGTTTCATTTCTATGTAGTTCTTGGGAATGAAGCCGTCTTTTCCATTGAGTTCTGCCTTGTACCAATTCTGATCACATTCTTCATTCAAAACCTGAAGGAAGGAAACAAAAAAATAAACTTACCACATTTTAAGATACAGTGAAACTGATGAAGGTACTAGCTTATTCTTCCTATAATTGTTTTAAAAACTGCTCCTGTAAGATGAACCGATTAAAAAAATCGGTGCTACTCATGCTGCTCCACTGAATCTCACGAACGTTCGGAACTGCCGTGAATGAAGCTGGATGAGCAATTTAATACAGCCAAAGGATTTTATAGCCAAACCCCCACATTTTAGAGAGAGTCACTGTAAGCTCACGGGTACAACACACCTAGACTGAGATTTGTGCAAAAGATTGTTAGCTGTCATCACCAAAAAATTGTGTCCAAAATCTGCAAGACAAAAAATTCAGATCCTGTATCACTTCTAATGATCACTTTTTCTTGCATTCAGCTGACAAACCTTATGCTTTCAGCATAAACGTGATCTCAGCCAGCTCTTCTGCATTTGCACTGGCTGCACACTCTATGTGTGTTAATACCCTAGACAACATCTATATTATAGAGAATTTTACCAGAAAACTCCCTTATGACAACATTAGCACAGGCCCAGCTGCAGACAGAACTGGAGGCTTCAACTGGTTTTGCTCATCCAAGTTAAAACAGACGGTAGAAACACTGACTTGCCTGTTGAGCATTTGTTATGTTAATAAAGCAAATTAAACACAAACAGCAAATACAGATGAACAGAGGTGTTGGGTTTTTTTTAAGGAATTCTTTTCCTAATATAACTTTATTGTAAAACCAATGAAAGATCAGGAGTCACAAGGAAGGAGTCACAAGAACAGGTAGCTTTAAAAAGCACAAATTGATATTTCAAAGCATACGTGCTCTTAAACTTTGGTGCTTTATTCTGCATTGAATTTCTGTCAACTGGTACAGCACAGCAAGCAATCTTGGTAGGCTGAGAGACTTGAGAGCCTGAAAGCAGTCTCTCAAAGTAGTATTATGTTCCGTAAATATAGTTTGAGATTACCTCTCCCCAGAAGGATTTCATTTGGTGCTGGAAGTAAAATATCACACAGAAGCCACCCCTCCCCTTTAAAATTAAGCACCACAACACCACCTTTCCCTGAGCACTTTTGTTCCTTCTCGGTTTTCTGAGGTTTTTGAACTTTGTGACAATGGCCAATAAAAAGCTGGATCCGAGGTTGTTTTTATTTAAAAAAGAAAAAGAAAGAAGATACTTAAAGCCTCAAGTCACAAAAGTATCACATGATTAGCATTGCCTGAATGCAGGAAGATGAGGAAGTGGAAAGACAACATGAACGCGGATCCCGAGATCACATACTAAATACACACACACAGTTATGGTGAAGATATCCACCAAACCCCACAAATTTTCATAAGCTTTTATTGTAATTTCTTACTTTCTTTTTGCTATCTCACTGTTTCTTTTTTGGAAGGGTGAGGAAAGAGGAAATCTTAAAAAGAAAAAAAAAAGGAAAAGCAAACAAGAATTTGCAAGTGCAGGCCTTCAAATTCTTAGAGCTGATGGGAGTGCTTCAGAAATTCAAATTTAAAGATCAGCATTTGCTGTCTTTCAGAACTATGTGACATATCAACACCCTCACAGCTGACTGCCACATATAAAAGAGAAAAATCTCAACACCTACTGAAATCAAATGCAGTACAACAGAAAGAGAACATAGTCTCAAGCCTCTTGGGTGTTCCGTAACTCCCAACCGAACAGCCGTAACCCGGCTGTTCCGTAACTCTCGGCTGAAGGGGCTGCTGACAGGAGACATCCTCCAGCTGCCAGCACGAGCAGCTGGGGAACTGGCACAGCAGCAGGGCCACACCAGCAGAACTCCAGGTGAGCAAAGACAGGCACATTTATGGCCCATTTCAGGATATTTCCAGTTGAAGGGACTTTAATACCTCAAAGACTCAAATACCTCAAATTCTTTCATACAGACACAAGCATTCAAGCTATCTTTTTGCTGTCACTACTGCAGGCTGCCATTTGTTTACAAGCATCATTTTAGGGTTTCGCATACATTACGGTTCAGTCATTTAGCAAGGATAATCTGACCCCAGGCCATGGGCAGGTCAAGCGTGGCTCTGTTCGAAGCTTGCCCAGGAGCGCTGGGGCAGGTCAGCTCACGCCGGCCCAGCTGCCTCGAAGGGAGAAAGTGGTACAGAAACTCCTTCAACTCTGGAGAATGAAATACAGGTACATGGCACCAGCAGGCAGCTCGAGGATATTGAGCGGGACAGACAAGAGACTGAAAACAGGCGTGTTATAAAGTGAATTGTATAGCGACTGCGGAGACAGAGGGCACAGGCTGAACGAAGCACAGAGCTACCACTCAGGGAAAGATTTTGGCACGCAGCTCAAATGAGGATCACTAGACTAATTTACAATACAACGTAACACAAAGACGACACATTTTGATGTGATTTCTAACAAGGCAAATCTTACGCAATAGCCTGCATTCCTTTATCAAAGGAATTCACTGATATAAACCTTTGAGAAGGTTGTGTGCTACAAACTCCTTTCAACGCCATCAGAGAGCAGTTAAGGGATATGGCAGTCTGCTCTTTTTTCCAAGAATAAGAAAAAAACAACACGGGTAAATTGTACCTTCATATGAAGGACATTACCACGTATTTGTGCTTTTGGCAGTAGGTATTAAAAGTTATCAGAAATTCTAATGCCCAAATGTAAATTATTTTAATGAGTTTTATCTTGCTCTGAAGATATGCTAATAGATTTGGAGGAGCCAAATCACACAGGGCTCGGGGTACTCGTTAATGCTTGGCCCCAAGCCAAATGCCAGCAAGGAAGCGCTGCTGAGGCGTGCATTAAGCTTTGAGAGGAGAAAGGAAAAAACAGTGGGACAAAAGGCACAGTAAGGTGAACTGCCTGCACATCTGCATGTACAAAATGCTCAGGGCACCTCTGCTGTACTAATGAATCCTCCACAGCTTCCCCCCGCACCTCGGCTTCAGAGCCTTTGTGTGCTCCAAGGACTTTCCTGCTCCACACCCCGACTGTTGGATCTCCAGAGCCGTTGTCCTTTCTAGGATCATCTTAACGAGCTGTCACAGCTCCATTCACAGCCTGGCGGACACCCAAACTGCCCGGGCCCTGCACCACACACCAGGGAGCTTACACACAGTCACCCTCCAAACACTCCTGGTTGTTCCCTTCAGCCTGTTCTCTTCCAGAGGCAAAAGAACACGCTGTGGTTTTGGTTTTTTTTTAAACAAAGCTCCACCCACGTTCATGTACCATTTCAAGAGCAGTCACCTCCACAACGCAGATACCTACACAATCAATTTTTCTGACAGTGTCTCAGACAGACACCGCTGGAGCTGCTCTCAGCGCTCAGTCAAGCAAAAATCACTTGTACTGAAGTAACTTCAATTCAGGACAACTTTGCAGTCACATGCACGAGGCTGCAATTCTGGCGACTGCTACGAAGCTGTGTAGCTATTATTATGACAACTGCATAACAGTCATGTTAAAATCTCAGCTTTCACAATAACTCATGCTACCAACATCCCTTAGTGAAATAAACCTAAAAAGTAAGCTGGGAACACATGTAAGAACTCTCCACACTGGTGTATCCACTTAGACCTTTACATGCGACATTGCTCTCTTTTCTTTTAAATGATAAACACGCTGAAATGAAAGAACTGACTTTAAGTAACTAAACCATTTTGCTACAAAACACTTAAAAAAAAAAACAAAACACCCAGTAAATCCATTTATCCCATACCTCCACCTGGCCTCCAAGTGATTTCAAGATATTAATAAAGATTAAAATTTATCATCTGGACACTTAAGAACCAGTGCTATGCCTTAAGAAAAATAGAAGATTCTTAACTGAACTATGTGAGATGTTCCCAGACTTACCAAAGCTGTAAAATTTAGCCTAAGTACTGCATGTATCATTGGATTTTGCTTGGAAATTTTCCCCAAGTGTAAATAAATACAGATAAAATAAGCAACAGAAAGAAACTTAGAAGACGCACTGGTCCAAATCGAGCAGCCTCTAGAGTCTGCAAAAAGTCTAAAAAGCACGATCACGTATCTCGACAACTGTTACAAACTGCTGCTCTCGGTATAGGTCAAAACATAAAGCATTTCTTTGCAGCCAGTCCCCCTGCCTGCTGCAGATCTAATCAAGTCTATGTCAGAGCAACTCTTCCTTTCACACTGGGGCATCTGTGCCTGAGAGGAGGAAGAAGGAAGGATATTTTTAGGCACCGCATTTGAACACACACTGCCATGTGATGGCCTCAGCCTGCAGTCAGCCCTGTTCCACAGTAACAGTGGCTCAACTGCTGCCCATCAGCTTCCTAGTCTGATAACAGATCTCCTATCAGCAAAAGCCCATCTGTTCCCATGGAAGTAGAGGAGCCGCACAAGTTTTCACTAGAACAGTTGACACACAAGCAGCATCTCTGCCGTTCTCAATTCCATACACAGCAAGTTTTTCTAAGCACGGCTTTCCCACCCTTGTGGATTGTTGCATGTTGGCCTTGATCCTCTCAAAACCAAATGACTTTGAGGAACACGCAGGCACTGAACTAGAACATAACAAGCAGTTCTGGCATCTCGACTCTCAAGCTGACTCCTGTATGCAAACCTGAAGCTAAACCCAAACCCTCAAACGTAGTTACGCACTTGCAAATTCAGCTGAACTGATCAGAACGCTTGGGTTCTGGAGAGACCAAACCCAAAAACCTTGTTCAGAGAGGGCTCTGAGTTTTGGTCAAACCTCCTCTTCTCCCTGAACTGTAAGGTTTTGGGATTCTTGCTGTGCTCACTGAAACAGAAGGTAACACGGTAACAGGTACAACCTGTTCACCACAAAGAAAACAAGGCAGTACATTAAAAACACTCCCAAAGTCACTGGAACCCAAGGAAAGTGCTCATGAAACTGAAACTAGGGTAGGAATTAAAATTTTAAAAGTGAACAAATTATTTAAAGGCAGCAATTCTGCAACTGAACTTTTAAGCCTGGAAAACACTTGTTCCAGGATGGAGTGGTGGTTAGAGAGATGGTTCTCACCCACTGCTGAAGACATTTAACACGGCTTCTCATTTCAGAGATAAATGTTTCCTTTTCTGCTCCAAGAAGAAAAGTATGAACTAGCTAGAAAATGAGCAAGCACCCACTGCTTCAAGGAAAACTACACCTGGATCCAAGACAGCCCATTATAAAGCATTTTCCTTTCCCACACACCTCCTGCAAATGGCTCCAAAAGATACTCAAATTCATCTCATCAGGGTTTTTTTAGAAGACAACCCAAGACACTGCCCAGTAACCTGCAGCCTCCTGCCTCATCCTCAGGTCGCATGAAATTCCCCAAAGAAATGAATCCTCCTCACCCTGGCCGTCCAACATCATCAACAAGGCAGCTGCATGGAGGAATCTTAAGGAAACTGAGGGTAATCCACATGTCAAAACGGCATTGTAATTCAGGTCAAGCCAAATCAGGATTTTTCTCTTCTTGATTTACTCATCATGACACACAGTACAGTTAATTTTAACTTCAAACATTCAATGTAAAAATATACATTGGACAACGAAGGTGACTAGCTCCAAAACACGCAACTGCTAAAGTATTTTTAGCTTTTCCTCAAATTCAGTTTATTGCAATCACACATAGGAAATGCAAAATATCCACATTTTTGAGATCAAAACCTAAAGCACCACGTTAAGACATGCTTTAAGATTGTGAATACTTGCTCTCTAGGCTGATATAAAAAGCTGTGAAAATGCTCAACCACGCCTGAGCAAATGTTACTGGTAACAGCAAGAGAAAGATCGTTTCTTAAACTGCACTCAGCTATCAAGTGCTGTAATACCTAAATAATGCATATAGATTGTAAGAGAATGCCATAATGTTATGGATACAGGGGTTCTTTCCTGCCCTCACCCCACTTCTTGCCAGCACTATAGAAATAGTTCTTCCACATTTAGCTTTTTTAAGGCACAAAGAGAGCACAACATACAAACTCAAACAATAATTTCACACAGTCTTCCCGCCACAACAAATACAAAGTACAAGGGCCCTTCTTCCCCACTCCTCAAGCAGGGCTTCTGTCAGAAGCCTTATCTGAAGTGGCGACTGGTACTTCAACACAGCACACACACACACACACACACACACCCCCCAGCAGCTGAAAGCAGGAACCAAGGAGAGCAAGTTTTGAAGATGTGCAAACCAAAAGGCTCTAGTGACTGGGTTAGGTACTGCTGCCTTTAGATACATTTTCTTCTTAAAGAAACAAAGGTATTTCCATTAATCTTGAAGGAACCCGTCAATTTAGTCAAAAGTAAAATACTAGATGAAGCTGACAGACAACATCAAAAATAACAATGAAAGTCACAGCACACAGTCATTCTAGGATCTAAGCTTTTCTTCCCAAATTCTAAATAAAATTGTCTTCCAAGACCTGCACAAATCTAGTAATCACTGGAGGCTTGTTGCATGTAAACATTTACAGGTAACGCCAGTATTCACCTAACCTTCAGAAAGGGCTGATGGGGAGAAGTAGCTGGCTGAGATCACAGGAAAGGGCATTACTTAACCACATGAGGAAGGCAAGCTGCAATTACAATTTCAGGCGGTATTTCACCATGCAAAACTCCAGACAGAGGGAGATACAGCGGTCGAGAAATCCACAGTAGCACTGGTTGACAAGTACAGTAAAGAATGTTGTAACAAAGTCCAAAGAGAGGAATGTAGTTAGAAACTAGCATTGAAGCTTTCACTTCAAAGCCGGTTTGATTTTTTTTGGTGTATGTAACACAAGAGTACTTGAGGCAACTTTAAGTTCGCTGAGGTACAATGAAGTCTAGCCACAAGGACAGAACTCCGCACAGACTAACTTACCCTGCCTCTCAGGCCTTGCAAGATTGTACTCCTGCTTCTCCTCTGGCAAAAGCCTTCAATCACAAAGACTTATTTATTTAAGATAATAGAAAAAAGCGAGAGATAAGTGAAAAAAAAGAATGACCTAGACAACTCGCTTTCCCTGTGGCTCACTTTTTTTTTAGGTTTAAATGGCACAAAGAGGCAAGAGAAAAAAACCCACCCAGTATTTTATATTGTAGTGACCACCAAAATACCTGTTGGAGATCCAGGTAAGAGTCATTAAAGCTCAAGGAACTTTGTTGCAGGTCTTTTCTTCAGTGAAGTTTTCTTCTGTGTAGGAAGTTTCCATGAGCACAGTCACAGAGGCAGAATGGTAACAAATTCACCAGTTCTGCCTACATTGCTTGTGAAGGACACAGAGATGTCAGCCTCAGCGATTACAGAATTCTCTTCAAATTAGTCCTCCCACTATTACCGCCTGCATAAAGGTTAAGTACAGATAGCACAAATTGCGTGCTTCCACAAAATCTACATTACAGAAAGAACGGTGGTCTGCAGTAAAAATCGGTACTGGTTTGTCTTTGTTCAGCCAGTTACTGGGCAATGACAGATCCCCTCCCAGCAGGGGAAAAGGAAAGGAGACCCATGGGTTGAAATGGAAACAGATTTAATAAAATAACAATAAAAAACTTAACAGAAGTACACAAAGCTACACTCGGCCAATGCAGTGGCTGTGAGCCGCACACTCCCAGCAGCGAATGCTGGACATCAGCACTGGAACCATCACAGCTCCAGTGCAAATGGTGCAACAGGAGAGTGGCCTCAGGAGCAGGATGATGGGTGAGATCTTCCAGGGATGGCACCATCAGGAGAAAAGACCATCCCCAGCTGATTTCCTAATTTACAGGGAGCGTGACATTTATGGTATGGAATACTTCTGTTGACCAGCTTGGGTCAGCTGCCCTGGCTTTTGCCCCAGGTTAACTCAAACTGCCAAAGGCCTTGCTCGCTATGGAGACCCGCATACCGGGGCTGACCACAAACAAAACCAACACGCCTCACCAACGATGTTCTCACCAAATCAGGTGCTGCAGTCTTTTAAAAATGCAGCTTTCACAACCAGGAAATTGATTCTACCATTCTGTCCCAGCAAATGGAGGATGTGGTGATTTTACAGCCCAAATGAAAAAGCTTTACAGAGCTAGAAGTAGTCACAGCTAGCGTTCTGATTGGGCTTCCCTAACCTAAAGGACTCCCAAGTATTTCAGTAACAGCGGGAAGTCTCAGAAGTGAGATTCATTTTATGTTCGGCAACTTATATGGTGCTTAAGTGAACATTAATTCTGACGTCATAGCGTAGGGATGACCATTCAATATTCGGATGTTGCAGTGCCTTGGTCAAAATGGAATGCAAAAAAAAAAAAAAAAAGGAAAAAGATTGTTATCGCAGCTGAAGCTCCGCAGCTTGGCTTGCAAACGCAGAGAGCAGAACGTAACAGGATTGGCAAGAATAGTTTTTTAAAAAGAGGAAGGGGAGTGTTGTTTTTCCCTAACAGACAACGGGTTAGTTTACAGCGACTAAAGACCAGGACCAGTCGCCTTTTATAACTAGCTGTAGCGCTCAGGATGTTATCACGGAAACAGAAGACAAAACATCCTTCCTTAACCTCAACCCAATCCACATCGACTGTGGAAGCACCGAAGAGCGAAGAGCGCAGGGTTTTGTGTCAGTTTTCTCTCGGGCAGTGCGCAGTACTCAGGTATTAGTGGGGATGGCAATTTGCTTGCAAATGAGTATCTTTCCCCATTGAATTTTTTTTTTTTTAAAGGAAACAGATTAGCACTGTCTAATGTAGGTTTAAGCAGAGTCTCAGAAGAAGAACCATCAGTGAAGCACACAAACTGAACAAGTCAAGCTATGAAGCCTAGAGAGCTCTAGATCATCCTCCCCTCTTTTTTACTGAGGGAAGAAAACAGCCTTGAATTCCGAGTAAAAACCTGCTCTATTTGGGAAAGGTTCAAAACCCAAGACCACACCCCAGTATAACCAAAATGCATGTAGGCACACCTGTACACAAAGAAGAGTATACATTGCCTTTAGCATCTAAATAAACCCTCAGTTCAGCGAAGAAAAATTTTGAAAGCACTACTTTTTACCAAGTGGTCAGAGTAACATCTCCTGGTTTCTGTTCCTCCATCTGCTGCTAACACAAATGCTATAAATTCCAAGTCTTCTTAAGAGTGCTTCCTAAGTGCTGTTTCTAGCTATCCCTTCGAGTTTAGGAGCATGGATATCAAGCATAAACCACATCTGTTAGATGCTCCAGATTCTTTATCCAAGTACAACCAACTACAACTTTTCAGACTTTTAAAGAAATAGTAAGGTTTTTGTAAAAGCTCTTGGCACAAGCTCTGAGGGAAGAAGGTTGAAAGTCAATCTACCAGAAAAATAGTAAAAAAAAGCTATCAAACATTCCAATTAGAGTATTTCAGAGTTGCTTTCAGGCTTAACAGTAAAACACAGCAGAAATATCAGCAGTGGCCTTTTGGCAGTTTGCAAGCATATAAAACTCACACATTTCTCACTTGCTCAACTTCTTTCATCAAACCAGCTCTGCTGTAAACCACTACTTGATGGTGTGTATCAAACAAAAACTGAAAAAAGAGTGAAGAACAAGAGTCATAACACGTGCTTATCATTCCAGTTGCGGTTGCCCTTCTAGAGCTTTACAATACAAATGAAGCTGGTCGCACACAGTAAAAGTGAAAAATACCCTGGGGAAATACACACGCGTGACAGTCCATAAATCAGACTAGATTCATAGCTTGTGAAATCCATTCCTAATCTGCTTTGCATAATAATTTTACCTGAATAACACATAGTTCCTATTTCTACTTGCCTGTGCCCTGTTTTGTTCTAAGCTCTCCTACTAAAATGCACACCCACAGAACCTGTTTCTCACCATCTCTAAGGAGATACACCTGTTCCACATAGACTGTTCCTTTGCGATTCCCTTAGGACCAGAAGGCAGAATTCCTTGCCAGTTGTTCCACATGTTGCCTATAAACACACTACAGCAGTAAACACAACTAAAAAACATTCAGCAGAGGACAAGGAAAGGCTTTCATTTCCCTGAAGAAAAGGATATTTCAAACAGTAACAACCAGCTTTTAATCATCTCGCGCCTGCCACCCTAAACCTCTACAGATCTAAAATCCCCAAAACTCCTTTATCAAGAACGAAAGGAGTTTAAGACAAAATTAAGATGGTCATGCTTTCTATTCCAAACGGAGGATGTGCGCCACCATCTCTGCTATACCCCACTGCCAAGAAACCAGCAAGTCCAGCGCTCCACTCATTCTGAATCACTGCTTTTCCTGGCACACAAACTTCAGCAATTTACCCATCACTTTTAACCAGGTAGGAGCAGCGATCTGCGGGGTGACACTGAGCAACCGCTCCACGTAAGAGGTTCTGCATTACAACCATTCTAACGTCTGTACACACAGAGTTGCTGTGACATACGTAAGTAACAGCAGGTTAAAGTCTAAAAGGATGGGTTAAGGAAGACACACTGCTTACGAATAGCTGTGCAATTCAAACCTTCGAAGCAGGTGACTGCCGCCACTGGAGTACTGCTCAGCAAACTTGGCATCCTGCAAAAATACCACACCAGATAAGGCAGCCCGACTCCAGTGCTGGAAAAGCTGGGCAGGAGGAAAAATAACTAGTGGACAGCCTGGACTTGATCTTTGATCAGAAATTTAGGGTGTGCGACTACAAGGCAGTTTTACAGTAGTCCCCTGGACTTCAAACAACAGCAGTCCGTAGCCAAGACCTCCCATGCACTGAAATTCAATGAAATGAAATTCATTGCATGTTATAAAGCTATTACAGCCCTGTCTATACATCTCATTATGGGTTTTACTTGTCTGAAGAGCATGACATCACCTCAATTTCACCGAGTTTTCCACTGTAACATTCAGGGTATTTTCAGAGGAACTGATACCTAGCCAGTTATTCCCCAGCCTGTATCTGTGCAGTTGATCATTTCTGCCTACGTGTATGACAGTCTATTAATCCTTGTTGAACATCCTCCTATTTTTATAATTCATTTCTTCAAACCATCAAGATTGTTTTAAATTGTATCTTCAGCACCTAAATAAGCTCTCCCTGGCTGCTTATAAAACCAGCTGCCACTATGAGCGGACTACTAGGCTTGATAAGCCAGGAGGTACTGGCAAGCCTGAGTGACTAACGACACATCTAAAGACATTCTGAAAACTTCAGTCTTGATGTATTCTGAAAACTTGGAAAAGTTCAAAGAAAAAAAAAAAGTAAACGCCTTGCAGTGACAACTAAATTATTTAGTGAGAAGCAAGACAGATTATCTATGCTAACTGCTGACCACAAAGCAAGCCAGAAGGGAAAAAATGTAACCGAAACCATTACCAAAACCCACTGCATTTTGGTGGCACATAGAAACACTATCTGCTACATTTTTAAAGCACACTAAGATATGACTTATAAGGGCTTTAAAGAAAAATTTCCAAGTGTTCAAAACAGACTTTCATTTTTTGCTTTTAAATGAAGTAAATTAACTTGATCTGCAGCTGCTCTATCTGGTTTTTCCAGACAGAAGAAGCTACTGCAATCACACAAGTAAAAGGTCCAACAAGCTTACAGAGATCAAGACGAGGCAGATTCCTGCCAACTATGAGCAACATCACGGGGGGAAGCTTTCAGTGCAAGTGGCATATATTTACAAGATAGATAATTTTCATTTTTTCTAAATTTTTTATAGGCATGATTTTGTTTAAATTGGTTTATTACAGCATGTGTAATGCACTCATTTTACAGCATGGACAAGTTAGCAGAGCAATAAAACCCTTAACTTCGCTGCATCTGGTTTTTAGATTTAAAGGCTTTAGGATTCTACTAGCATAGATCCTTCCATTTAATATTGATTGTTTAATATTTTATAGAATTGTAAATCTTACAGAATGTGAAATAGTCTTACTCAGCTCTTTGCCAGAAAGGAATAATATCTGACAATTAATTATCTATAGAACAAAGTTCCACAAGTTAATTACACCTGATACCTGATCACATTTTTAAAAAACACATAATTTGAAAAGCTACGCAACCCTTTAGTTATTCTGGTATTACTGAACTTCTGCACGTTTCAAGTCTCTTATGGATGGTCCTCAAAAACCACAGTCAAGTTATGCCTTAAAAGGTGGAAACTTCAACTAAACACAGAGCTATAAGGCAAAATCCAGGGGACTTAAGCATCCAGGAATGGGGACATCTGCAGGGTTAAGAGGTTCCGAGGTTAACCCTAACCTCTCAAACAGTCAGCAGTGAAACTGTTAATACTGATATCGTACACTTCTTGAACTCCGAATTAACAATCCCACTAATTATTTCCTATTTCTGAGCACAAATTCCTACCCAGCTACAAACTCAGAGGCCACACTACGAGTCTGCAGTGGCCAGACCTCTGGCAGCAGCACGGTTCGAGCTGGGTGACGCAGTTGCTGCCCCGCGCCGCCCGCTCCCTGCAGTGGTCAGGGCACTCGTGCAGCTCAGCAGATTGGGGAACTGATGGGCAAGACAGCCCAGGGAGGTGGTGTATTTTTCACCTGTCTCAGCTGACTGGTTGGCACACAGAGAGCTACACCAGCAAGCACGAGGCACAGCTCTGGAACTGAAGCAAGTGACTGAGGAGATGGGAAGGGAAGGAACAGGGCAGGACTGCTTGAGCCGGCACTGCCATGAAGGAAACACCCTTCACTGCAGTTTCAAAAGACATTACAAAGGCCTGCTCTGCAATTCTTGCAAGGAACAACCCCAAAACTCACATAAACCAGTATTAACAGCTCCACCTGCTTAAAATTTTATCTAGGCAGAGTTAAACAGAGCAGACTATGGGAAGAGCTGGATGAGAGTTCAAGGAGCACGTGGGTAGTTCCTGCACAGGGGCAGTAAAAAACCCCAGAAAACCGACTGTGAGTGGGAGGAAGGGAAATGGGGAAGCAGGAGTGAGGGACTCAGCTGAGGCTTACAGGAGTATTTGTATCTTCTGATGACAGGCTTATTTGCACAAGTGTTAGGACAGCTTTTTTCCAAGCTGCATACAAATTGAGGCTGGGATCTTTAATGGATAAAATAGAAAGAAAAAATCAGCTTCAGGCCAACTAGCCAGGTTAAGCTAAGCCTCATCCCCATCCTGGCAAGAGACATCTGAAGATTTCTGCAGCACAGACAGAAAAAACACAGTCTTCATGCACGAGAAAGCTATCAAGTTCAGGGACACTTGAAAGAAATACTGGCAGGCCCGTCAAGTCTCCTCTTCTGCTTCATACTTTCAGCAGTGACAGCTGTTGGTCCTCCCGACAAGCTCAATTCTTTACGGGTTGCACCACTGATGTACACAGCAGAAGTCATCCCTTCCATTCAACTACACATTGCGAAAGTGCACACATGAGAAAGCAGGGCTTTGTGACTTAATGTTTAAAAATGACATGTGAATACCAGTGCACAAAACTCAAACCTTTTAGACACAGGATGTCAAGCAAGCATTAACTGCAATATCCTTTCTGCAGCGACTGACCAATCAATATTTACTATGAAGGATATTTACTAGTTCCTTGCACATCTGATACACAGGTGCACTTTTCTGCCAGCCCCCAGAGCATACTCTGCAATTTGCATTTGAAAGTACAGAATAAGGAAAAGCCCAGGTTCCACTACCTTGAGACAGCTGCCCCAAGCGTCATCGCTTCAGGCCAGGCCCCAGCTGCAGGGGCTGATGATCACTTTGGGCCATGAAGCTGAAGTCTGCCATTTCCCCTTAGCACCAGAAGGGGTTTACAGCCTTAAGTTAGCTAAGAATAGGATTATCTCCATCCACATGAACTGCCTTTTCCTTGACAAATTGCATCTGTAGCTCTCCACCCACATATTTCAATCCCTATCCTACTGAAAAAGTGAAGTACATAGTTTTGAAATTGCATTTTGAGATGAAAAATGAAAACTAAGGGTCCACATAGGATTTCATAAACAATCGCTGCAAAGTGACATCAGTGCTCTGGGCAGGATTTGAGAATCTCCACAAACAACTGTCAGTCCATGCAAATAAGTCATATATTTTATTGTTGTTAGGGTGGGCAATAGCAGTTGCATCTGC
>NW_009732591.1:10547-21287 GCF_000703405.1 Apaloderma vittatum | reverse complement strand
AAAGATCAAGTTAGCTTTGGCCATAAAATTTACCAGGCATACTGATGGAGAGAGAAATTATATAAATGCTTGTGGGACCAAAGACACTGATTTTTATTAAGCAGACTTCACACACCGGCTAAATGGAGAAGACTTATTAGTGATAACTAGACCAGAAAACAGAACTTAAGATACTGCAGAAAGCCCCTCCACTTTTCTACTATGTTATGAAAAACCAGCCTCCAATCCCAAGACTACATGAATCTTTCAGACGTAAGGCTTACAGCTGCTGCCTTAAACCAACAGACAGCTCAAATGAAAGACCCGCCTCATCGATGCAGGACTTCCCCAAGTCTGTTTGCTAGAATTTTATGAAGGAGTCTTACGGTTCTGCTTTATAGAGACAATCCTTTATTCAGACTGACTGCAAACCACCTCCTGCTTTGCCAAGAATGACGTTCAGGAGTGGGGAAAAAAAAAAGTTTTGTGTTTGCTACAGCAAGGGTTCACTGTGCCCGTCTGAATTATCCTCCTCTTGCCACAGAGAAATGACTCACATCAAGCGTCAAAGTCAACTTTTTTTTTTCTTCAACTCTTCACAGCTCCTCACAGGGGGAGTGTCACAGCAACAGCCCTTACATCACCATCTATTACCCCTTCCTCCTCCACTACCCCAAATGGAACAGGCATGCTATCACTAAGCCAGCTCATGTAATTCTTTATTCTTTGCAATTTCCTACCTCTCATTTGAAAAACAAATACTTCACTGTTATCTAAAAATACATTAAAACATTGCCAGCAACTCAGCACTCAAAGCAAAACAATCATCACCACCCAGTGTGACTGCACAATAGAAGCAGCATTTTTGGTAAGGCAGATTTTTAAGGAGTTCTTGAGAACAGCAAAAAAAATAATTCACATTACGGAGAGAAAGGGCTCCTCTATAATCACCAAGAGAACACTGCTCTGCCATCATGAGACTCAGCCAAATGTATAGCCCGAGGGTAGGATTGAAAACTGCAGTTTGACAGCAGCAGAAGCTTCAGCAGCAATGCCAGCTTAGGGTAGTACTGCTGCTCCAAGGCAAAGCAGCCAGTGCAGCCAGCACAACTACTTCAAACCAAATCAAAGGCAACGCTAGCTAAAAAAGAAACAACTCTCAAAACAAAAAAAGCCAAACAAGTCAGAACAGAAAAACAACACTCCTCTCCACTGCAGGCTCTCTTCCCTGATCAGCTCACAGTACAACTCTCCCCGTCTGCCCTACCACAAGTGCGACACACAAAACAGAAGATCCTGTTTGGAAAGCAAAGATGGGCCCCCAAGGCAGTGATTCCACAGTGAAGTTTGTGACAGAGCTAAGTCAAGCATCTCCCTGTACTTTCTTCCCTCCAGCCATTCCTTCTCACCTCTGCACCCTCCATCCCCACCCTGTGCTGGCCCAAGCGTTTGAGAAGTTAGTCAAGACTGAAGAGCATGGAGGAAAAAATCCCATGACTTGCAAGGGCTCCATTTGTGCGACTTGCTCCGTCCCAAGGGAGCTCGGTCACTTATGTGAATTTATATTCACAGAGCACTGCAATTAGCAGCTGGAGGAGAAGCTCAGGTAGTCCCTGTACCACAAAACAACGCAGCCAAATAAAGAGTGAGACACTCAATGTAGTCCAGGCAGCTCCGACAGCAACTTAAGTGACATTTCTGCATCATCTGCTTCTCGCTGAGCAACACCATGAGTAACAACACGTGCCATGCTCCAAAAAGCTCCAACTTACACGACTATAAAAATGACCGAACAAATGCAGAAAGAGAAGGCACTTCCTTCTATCCCAGTCCTGATGTACTAACACATATTTTCCCTTTCCAATTTTCTTCCCTGTCCTATAAATGTAATTTCAGGATCTGAAAAATCTACTTGATGTTCAAAGATGACCATCAGAATAGTCAGAGCAATGTTCAAATGCTTTTAAAAACGTTCCCTGCAGTGTCTGGTTTAGAAATCCATCAGTGTAGTCTGACAAAATCTCAAACATCCTATGAATCTGTTCAACCAGGAGTTACAATAAAATATAAATCTCTTAAAGACAGAGGACTGGGTTTGCTTTTTCACTCCCACAATCGGCAGCTGCCATTTCACCGCCTTCTCATTTACAGGCCTGAGAGAGCCACAACACTTGTTTCATAAGTGGTGCCCGAAACCAGGCAGAAAGGACAGAGCTTCCTCCACAAGTTTAAGACAAAGACCTCTGGTAATCCTGAAAGTCCACCTGACAATGTTTGCGTTAGTGTTCTCTGTAAAACATGTTAGCCCCGTTCTCCATCACAGACTAGACAGTTAACCCTTTGCAATCAGTTAAAGTTGACCTCCCCGCAGCAACAGTGTTGTGCTGCAGATACTGAAAAGCTGGGGATTCTCTGCTCCAATTCAGTTGTCCCTTTGTCATTTAAAATAAGAGAGATATTTTCCAGCATCCTGCAGTAACATCTGTGTACTAGTAACGAAATCATGAGACACTCCATTACATTTTCTATTTTAGTGTGTCAAGCTTTGGGACAAAACTCTGGAAAATCCCATTTCTTTTCAGAAAAGCTAAAAGGATCTTCAGTAGATGCTCTTATTTTAGCATCTCCAAAAAGCATTACTTATTTGTTGTCACATATAAAGGGGAAACTTCATCTTTTGTAACTCAAAGGAGTTAATTTACTCACCATTTTAGACAGCCTGCTTAGATAAAAAAGAAACTCACCATCACCAAAGTATATTACTCTCAAGTAGGAATGTCTTTGAGAGTTTGCTTATTTCAGGATGATACAAAACACTTAATGTGAAGTTTGCAGAACATGCCTCAACTACTTTTTCACAATTTTTTTGGTAGCTGTTGAGGAAAGGGTTAAACCCAGGACATTTTCAAATCTAGGGACTAAGTGTAATGAGATCACAATAATAAGATTATGGTAATCTGCCTCACACACATAGCTAGGATCAGCCCTAATCTCTTCATTTTGAGACAGATGGAAAAAGCATGAAATCAGAGATAACAGGAGGCCAATTTCCTAGAACAGGCAGCTTTTCAAGGTTCACCATAGCTGTAAGTCAATATTTTGCTAGATTTATACCTATTTAACCAACTCTAATATAACATATTGGAAGAAGAATTAGGCGTCGCCAAATTCATACTGCATAAACAAAAAGAAAAAGTAATATGTCAGTGTAATTTAAATATGTTGCAGAATATTAAAGACTAATTTACTGAGACTCCAGCCAATACCATTCCCAGATGCGTCAATTGGAAACACAGGGAGGAAAGAGCCAATATTTGAAAAACAAAGATCTCAAAACTGCTCATGACTAGAGACAGCATATTGATTTTTACTATAAAGTGGATAAACACTGTTAAGATAGCAGTTTCCATGTGTGACCGGTCTGACACAAAGCAGTCGCTTCGGGGGGACAGTTTTAATCTTGGTTTAAGACAGCATATTAAAGACATGCAGCAGGGAATGATCCCTTAACTCTCCTATTCTGCAGGATATGAACACTGGCAGGGCGACAAGGGGAGAAGGGAAGCATGAAAAAGCCCCAGATATACAAGACAGATGAGAGTGATTACGGTGGCCACTATCCAGCTACCTCAGTGGAGCCTGGCCAAGAATCCGCACTAGGAAAAAAAAGCATGTTGTATTTTAGCACTAAATAGGTTCAGGAAGATGCCTTAAGATTAAATGAAACTGCTGAGGGAAACAAGAGGTAAGCAAGAAATCATCCAAGGAATTAAAAACAAAGTGGTGGCTGTTAAGATAAATGGAAAATTATTTTTCAAGCTGCTATCCTAACATTTTCCAGAAAAAAAGTCCTACTGTGTAGGTCAGCAAAAGCCTCAGGCTTTCTAAATCAAAGCCTGCAACATGAGACCTTTGAGGTTGGATGTGAAGTTTAGCAATAGTGTAAGCTGGTAACGCAAAGACCCGAGAAAGGCAAGAAACCCAAAAAGCACCACAAGATCTCGGCTCTTACCAAGCGGGTTCACCTGTCACTTCAGACTAGTTGCTCTCACAGCTCTTGGAGCACATTAGCAGGTTGGACGCAGCTGCCCCTCAGCCAGTAACTTTACAGCATGTTTTCATCCAGCCCACCAAAAGCCTGTTCACACTCTCACAGCCCTTGTGATTTTGTAACTTAGCGTATAGACACAGCCACAACTAATAATTTGGTTAGCATCCACACAAAGTTCTTTCTGCTGCCTCACCGCTGTTTGTACATGTGCGCACCTTGCCGCCTCACCTCTCATCCGCGCACTTAAAATGTCAAATTTAACCTTCATTTGCAGAGAAGACATGCAGATCCACAAAAAGCACTTATCATCCATTTCATTTTGAGCTGGTTCACTGAGGAAACCTGGGAGACGAGACCTGATCACGTCAGTTCCACAGGGCTGGTCAGACAATCCCACCCACATAAAAAGAACAGCCAAACCAACAACGGAGTGTGACTTCAGCCTCCCAGCAGGGACGGTTTTTTGCTCCCTATCAGAATCTTAATTCAACTGCACCTAAACAAATCCTTTACTTAAAACAAGACACTTTCATAACTGGATGATAAATTCTGTTATAAACCAGCTCTGACTAACGTAAAGAGACATTAACGAAGCTTATTTTTCCCTGTATAAATCAGTATCATTTTAGTATGCGCAACTAGTAACATTTTGTCTTAGCATGACGTAGGAGATCAGTTTTCCACAATATTAAAAACACCACTTAAGGCGCCTAAAATACTAATTCATCATTAAGGAACTGCAACTATATTCACCAAAGATCTGTCAGCTGCAGAGCAATGGTTTTCATTAGCATATTTTTGACTGATACAGTTTATTTAATCAGTTGTTACTGACTTTATGTCTAGCAACATCTCAAATTGGAGAGGAAATGTGCAGGTACTTGATCTGGCTGATCTTCAGAGAGAGAATATTTAAGGGACGGGAACTCTTCTTGTTTTCCAGTAAGTACAAAGCTGCTCAGACTTCCTCTCTAGTGGGACATGCACACACAAGAGGAAGACACTTGCAAATGGTTTCTGATCAGAACGCTGAATATCGTCTGACTCCTTCCTGTCACATTTGCATAACGCAAAGCGCACCAAGAGATCTTGCAAGCGTTTACGGGAGCATAAGCGTACGTACCAAACTAAGCAGACTGAAGGCAGTTTTCACAATTGGCTCTGGAACACGATACCCACTTTAAAACATTTTTGCAGAATGCCTCCAATCTCATACAACACAATCAAACAAGAAGAAACCAGCTTTACTGTACTACATTACATTAGCACCAGTGATCTTTCTGCCCACGTAACACTAAACGAGGGGGAGGATAATAAACAGGCCCTTTAATGCAAAAAAGATTTTTAGGGAACTTGTTTAAAGGCCTGAGATGGCACCTTGCCATTTGCTTGTAGCCAGGTGAAGCTCCCAGCAGGACATCAGCAACTTTCAAAAACAAAACCAAAAGTCACCAAACAAAACCCAACCCATTTGGCTGGTTTAAAAAACCCCAAACCAGGGTTATGGTGGTGTCACACTAATAACCTGAAGGTCAAAGTCAGTTCCAACAGCCCACTCTTACAGGCTGCTCAAGCCACCACTGGCAGTTGTGTTGAGATGCAATAAATAGAGCTTTCACCCAGCAACTTTGGTAACTTCCACCTGGTCAGGGTCTGCTAAGAGAACAAGATTTCAAGTAACAGATGTACCAAAAGACCCTTGTTACACAAAGGCATCGAATTCACTCCAAATTCAAACCTCTTGGCATTCAGGAAGCAACCTCCAACTTCAAAATAACCATCAACAAGGCAAAGATATTAGATCCAAAAAATATCCAGAAAAAAATATTTCAGTAGGTTTTGCAGCTAGATTGCAGCAGGTTATTTTGAGAAACGTTTCTAACATTTTTTTAAAAGCCAGTTAAAACAAACTGCACCAACTGGTTATGCTCCGTTATATTTCTAAACCTGCAAAGCGCCCAAAACAACTTCTTTCAGACATAAACATTTCTTTTCCAGGTTTCCTTAGCTCTTCAATCATGAGGGATACAGCCAATACTCTTAACATTGTATCCCATCACCAGGCAGGGTGAAGGGATACAATACACTTAAAATCAATCCCAGCTTTTACACACCAGGCAAAACCACCCGCCTGTTCCGAATAAAGCTTCATCAGTGCTTTTATAGTGACTCACGCCTTCAGCACACGTAAACCTCAGGAGGGCAAACGCACCAAATTCTATAAAAACACAGAATCGGGCTGGTGCACTAATAGCTCATGTTGATCTTTAACTGATGATAACTTTAACAAGAAATGTATGATTGTTTTCCGTCTGCTACGGAATAACGAACTATTATATTCCAGAAATCTTCTAATGACATTTAAGTTCAGCCTATTTTGGGGTCACAACAGGCCTTAGTTAGAAGTGTTGATTCACTCCAACACTAATTCGTTTTTCTTTCTTCTCCAAACTCATAATTAGATCATAGCTCAATTTCTGGAGAACCATTAGCATACAGAATGAAACACCCACAATTCTAAACTCACAAAGTTGGAATAACAAAATTCAGAATTACAATGACCTCAATTTAACGATAAGAAGCCCAACAATTTCTGGCAGAACAGGAAAGATTAACCCTTCAAAAAGAAAAGCAAAGCACACCCTCCACCAGAGCTTGCAAAAATAGGCGCTCCTCGGCAGGCTGAAAAAAGAACATGCTTTGAGAACTAGTGGCAGCCTGAGGAGTTGGAGAGAAGGATATTTGAACCATAAACAAGGAATTAGCTGCCGAAGAATAAGGATCATTCATTTAAACCAAGAAAAGCTATCAGAACTAAATGGCCTATCCCTGACGCCCAGAAGCAGTTCATACGGAATGTCACACGTCATTAGGAATGGCAAAAAGTGGAGACACACCATAACCTCCATGGTCAGGACTGTCCACATGGCAGAGCTGCCCGATGCTCCGGAACACACACCAGTGTCAGCAGCGTTCCTGCTCTGACTTAGTGCAAGGACCAAGAACTCCAAAGCAAGTAAACTTCCATTCCATCCACAGAAAAAATCCAAGACTCATTGTGGGGAGTTACCGAAAGTAAAATTCTGAATTATGCACTGTATAGGACAGGAGAGGGCAAAATGAGGAGCATTAAAAAAAATGAAAAAAAAGGGTGGTGAACACCTGCATGTCAAAGCAATGCTTTAAAAAAACCTCCTTGCTGTAAAGTTCCTCTTTCATTTCAGAGCTCATAATAGCATTAGTTCATGTCCATTTCCCTCCCTAAAAGGACTACAAAACATTTAAATGCAGTTTGCTCACATCAATGTAGAGTAGAACTTTGTATATGAAACTGAGCCTACAATAGTCACCCCAGCTATCACATGGATTGGGAAAACAAATACTTCTCCAAATTTACTCAGGGTTAGGAAGAAAAACAGTGTACTAATACAGGCATATCTTTTTGATTTAAAAAAGATGCACTAGCTACAATATCTCAGAGGAACAGAGAGATGTAATACTGCTAAGTACCGTTACATTTTTTTAAATGTAACATACTATCAGAAATACAAGCAATCTCTAAGAAAAAGTCTATTGCTGCTTTTCTGGCTTATGGGCAAAAAAGAAAATCAAAGTGTCTCCTTACATGAATAATGCAGAAATGCAGATACCAAATGCCAAAAGCAGTAACTTGCTTGAGAATCCTAAAGTCAAGACAGCTGAGGCACCAAATTCTTGATGGAAAAGATCAGAGATAACTAAAACCATCTCCTAATTAGTGTCTCAAATTAGAAGAACTGTTCCAGGTCAGAACAAATTAAAACAAGAATAGAAGTCGTTATGGCTCCATTGCAATAACCTGGAAGGGATATCATAATGCAGGTCACTGACACCCTAGGGTATATTATTTGACCACAGGCTAATTTTAAGCTCTCAAGTACATTACAGCAACACAATATTTCCATTGTAAGTCTTGGTAAAAGCTAAGGCACTAAAACTCTCCCTTACTGGGAGAGTCCAAGCAGGAGATCAATGCCTCAGCCACAAAAAAACCCTCTCCCCAGGGTCCTGCCAGGGGGATCATCATTTCTACACAACAAAGTGGGATTTTTAGACCACGTGTTCGAGTGGATGCAATCAAAAACTTTCCCAAAAATGGAGTTCTGGGAAGACCTCAATCCGTGGAAGCCATCTCACTAACGTACTCACAAACCAGTGTCAGGCCTTATCTAAAGATATTAAACACGTATCTTGGACCACGACAGATGCCAGTTGGTCCCAGCTGGTTTGCAGCAATGTTTCCAGCATGCAGCCATAAAGCCTCCCTGGAAATAGAGCCATCCAATTCAGTTGACTTCCAAGCAGCTGTTTGGAAGCTGGGCTCTTCTGGCAAAGCTATAAAAGCAAAAAGCAGTCTTCACCTCAGATCTCCATTTCATCAGTGGCAAGAGAGAACAAAATTATAACACCATATAGAAGACAGATGAATCACTAACTGAGATAAACTAGAATAGCTGCAAGGCCCAAGACTCGGACTTTTCTAGGTTTTGTGTAGGTTGCTTCATTTTTAAAAAAAAAAAAAAATCCAAAATACCCAACTCATGTTTTGGGCTACTTATCTCCACGAACGTACTCATGAATAAGACAGAACCCCACCCCACTCAGTGGCTTAATATGAGGTTAAGACAGACACCAAAGGGGCAGTGGGGCAGCGGGTGGAGGCTGCACCGCAGGGATCCCAGCAGGGGCTTGGCTGCTCAGCAGCTGCCTGCTGCCTCAGGAGACAGAGGGGTGAAGTGGCAAGGTTCACCCATACAGTTATTAATGGCACTCAAATCTTAAAGCTGATGAGTTGCGCACTTAATTTTTAGTATTAAAAGACAGAAATAAACGTCAGATTAAGCCAAATATGCAAAACAACACACGTGAGGAAAAAAACCACAACCAAAACCTCCAAAGAACTGTAACTATATGAAGCTATAAGTTTTAAATAAACTATTACTCCTCAGCAAATATCCTGAAATCACCGGGATAGTAATATGAAAATAAATTAGAAATATTACCTAACATTCTGTTAAGAAAGAACTAAACCAACTATTTTGACACTAAACATGTCCTGAACACTTTGAGAGTACCTACGCTCAACCCATCTCCAAAAATACCAAAACGATCTAAAAGTGTTGAGAAAGGAACAAGGATAAACTGAAGTGTGGAATGGTTTTTGCGCTATAGAAGATCAGACTCCCCCAACTTCCTTCTCAGAGAAAAACTGATGAAGACAAGATGACATTTGCAGATCTGTTCTCCTCAGGAGGACAGGGAGAGATGTTTCCCTGCTCTTTTCTGCAAGAGGAGGGGGACACAAGAGGAAAAAAAAAAGTCAATAAAACTCCCAGGTAGCATGTTTCAAACGAACAAAGGGAATAACTGTTTTCCACACAGTATGGGTTTACAACATGAGAACTGAATGCTATATTTTAGAGACAGCCTCGAAATGGGTTTAGAAAGATGCACAGGCAGCATGGCCATGAGTGGCTGCTAAAGCACAATAGTCCAGACCCAGCCTCCAGCTGAGAATGTCACTGAAGTTTCGCTGTGGGAAGCCAAGACCTCATGCCAGGAGGAAGGTGAAGCCCAGGGCTGAACGTGTCGCCCAACCCAGCCAGCACTCGAAGGCTCCAGCCAGCCCAGTCTCGCACGGCAGAGTACAGATAATTCAGCGACCAACAGAGAAACACTGAATGTGTAAAAGGTTTTCCATTACTTTTAATCATGAAAATTGCACATAATTCACTTCAGCTGGGAACTGCTCCCAGAATGATATGGGACAGTATTTTAACATTATGAATGGCAGAATTTATTTCCAAAAGAGAAAGCCTAAAGCATAACCATTATAAAGGTGTAATAAACTTCCTATTATCTGTAGCAACAAACAGTGAGCAGAAGAGATGAGGAATACAGGTACAAGGGTCATATAAAAGGTCAGCTCAAGTTTGTCTGAGAGTGCTGAAAAATACAAGCACAGGCCAGTGGTGTTACCTGTTCCCTACCTTAAGATATGAAAGCCAGCTCCACTCATTTGGATGATACCCCCTCGCCCTCAATTAGTAAATCAGGAGTTCTGGGAGGGGCTGTGACTGAAGGCAAGCAGGAGGTTTTACAAGAGTTTGATTAGGTGTGGCCGGACTTCTCATTTTGGATTGCAACCCCTACCGAAACCAGCTAAATGCAGTTGAATTCAAACCAAACTAAGAAAATGTTATGAATGTATTTGCCTTGCGAGGCCTTTAAACTAGGGAGCCCCAAAGGGTCTAGAATTACACCCTCATGGGGTAGCTCAGATCCTGCCACAGAATGCTGATCTCCAACCCACCTAAGTCACCCGTGGGTAGAGCTGCTCTTCTCCCAGCATATTGCCTTATGTTTAGTAACTTCAGCTTTTTTAAAAGTTAAAAATAATTTTTCTTCTCAACAAATAAACTTTACTGGGAACTTATTACTCATAAAGCAAACAGCATCAACAACGTCTCTAATCTCACTGCAGCATCACACACATGTTTGTAATCCAAACAGAGGCAGGTGGAATGAAACGCAAGCTTTTCACGGGAAAGAAAACTCAAGAAAGTTTATAGAAACATTGGAAGCCTCTTTTTACCTATGTTCTTCCTCTCTGCATTACCTAAATAAACTGAATGAAGGTAACAGCTTGCAAGATTTCCAGACATAACAAG
>NW_009732591.1:0-10516 GCF_000703405.1 Apaloderma vittatum | reverse complement strand
AAAGAGTGGAAGTCAGGAAAGCTGGGTCAACTATAATACTTCAGTTATCTCTATTTTTTTGTGACCCTGTAGAGTTGTTAGTTTTGGTCTGAGTCTTCCTAGCTAAGAGTCACAACAGTCCTCACCCAGCCATCCTGTCAGAGAGCAAGTCACACTCTTAACCAGAAAGACAATTTTCAGGAAAAAAAATGAGGAACATACCACTTCCTGCCAAGGAGCAAAGAAGCATCAAGACAGCTTGATGCTAAAACAAAGTTCAAGCACCCTGGTACAGATGGTCAAAACAGACAAACCCACACATTAGGTTTTGACAAACTCTAATTTCATTAGAGGCAGGGCAAAGGCATTGTTGCAAAATATATTTTAAGACATAAGCACAGAAGAGCAGGAGAGGAAGCAGAAGCAACTTCTGGTTCCTCCATTCCAGTGGCCAGAAGAGACCCTGAATCGCCAGCCTGTGCTCTAGCACTCCCAGAGCTAAGGATGCATCTTGATGATAAGTATTCTTCAAGGACACGCAAAACATTACAGAAACATAAAATTTTGCTGTGAAATCTCTGCACAGCAGGTTTTCCTGACATTGCCTGAACAAAGGCATGCTTGTTAAGCTGATGTTCACCTCACCAAAATTCAAGTACTGTCTGAAGGCAAAGCTGGGAAAAAAAACATTTTAAATGCCAAATTTCACCTTAAGTTTTCATTGTACTTGCCTCCACTATGCCTGCCACTTCCTCTTGCATTTGTTCCTTCCCTTTCTCTGCAACTGTAAGACACACTTTGAGCACTTGTTTTGCCTTCCCTCCCCCTACAAGACTTCGGGAATTTCCCCTGATTAGTTATACCACCGGCAGAAGTGGAGAGTAAAGATTAGAGCACAAGACCTGAACTACAAAGGAGGTTGGTGGCAGATTTTCCAGAGGAACTACCAAAAGATGCACACTTCTGCAGCTTAAACTCCTCTCCTGGTATTCCGAAATAAATTCACTTGAATCTGCAATCCACACATAGCTCTTTCCAAGCAGCCCATAATCTACTATTAACAGCAGAAAGTAAAAGCCAGATCAAATGGTTAAAATATCATTTTCATATTTATGCTAAAGAACTGTAGGTAACAAGAGTACTCAAAATTTGACAGCACGTACTGATTTATAATGGAAAAACCTACTCAAGCTCAGCAAGAGTTGCAAGAGTTTAAAATTTGGAGCCAATTTCTCACAAACCAGAGGGCTGACTAGCTCAGACCACAAGTCTTCTGCACCAGCAGAGCTGCTATGATCAGTGGAACCTGCTGGCTCATACATAACTCATGAAGAATTCCCCCCTTCCCTCCCAAGGGAAACAATTTTGCATAACAGCAAACCCTCCACATGTAAACCTGTAGAGTTTTAGTACAAGTTAGAGCAAGAAGTAGGTTGGTTCAGCGCGGAAAGTGTGAATTCCAGAGACAAATTATTTAAATAGGAGGTTTTAGAGACTAACAGGGTAATTACAGCTCAGCTGAATCAAAAGAGAAATGCTTTCTGCTCTCTGCATGAGGTGCAGCTGCAGTGGAGCCAACACACAGCTCCTGACAAAGCGTGCACGCTGACAGGAATGCATGCAAAGAAGCTAAATTTGGCTGGTACAAAGAGAATAAATCTACTCTCTTAAATATTCTCTTTCTATATTTTACCTATAGAAGTTAGTAATGTTTGAACATCACAATTACATATTAATTACTCCACAGAGGTTGACAATCTGCTTCCTAGACAGAAACAGCTGTTCTAACTTTTGCCTTATTCCAGTCACCACCCTGACCTGCCCCCAAAGGATCAAAACACCAACTGATTTTATGAATCTTCCATAACAGGACTGTGTATTTGTTTTTACAACCTCAAATAGGGACAAAAGAATCTAAGGTCAGTTACAGAAACTCAAGTGAGAAATCATTCTTTAAGGGGGGGAAAAAAGCTCGTAAGCACTTCAAGATATTTAAGACATTTTTAAAATGGGCTTTTACTTTGTATCTACAGAAAATCCCTATTCTTTTAGTATAGAGAGAAATACAGGCTGAAGAAAATTATAAACACAACTATTTAAAATGCAAATTTCAGATGCATCTAGTAACTAATCAGAAAGTATTGTAGAGTAGCATCTGGGTTTCAGGAATATAATAAATATCCTAAAAATAATTGCCACGAGCAGTTTTGGAGACTGACAGTTCACTTTTTGCTCTATTACAGCTCGGCTGTACAAGCCCCATGTGTTCAGCACATGTCACCACGAAAAAAACCCACAGTCTTAAGTTTGTTAAACCAATTCTCACTTGAGTTGTCAGATGGTGGCACCAATCATGCATAGAAGACATGGGAACAAGTTCAGGCTCCACCGCAGACAGTCTGCTTCACAACCGTTTCTCTCTTCCATCTGAACACCTACTCTGATGAGGTGTTACAAGATGACTTCAAAGTTGAAGGCATGTGCCACTCATGAGCAGGGCTTTAAATACTCAGCAACAGGGCAGGAGCCTAAAACGTGACAAACAAAGTGCAGCTCGAAGCTTGACAGATCGAGATCGACAACGCTGCTGTTCCATCTAAAAAGATACGGCTGTTCAAGGGAGAGGAACAACGTTATACAGCGTTCCCCATGCTGTCAATAATGCAAACCCCCCTCTCCCTCAAAAAACCTCACAGGAAGTATTGTCCTATCCTATTTTCTCTCCCAAGGCCCAAAGCATCTAAACCCCGCATTTTTACTTCCTTGTGTATATTCTAGTCACTGATGTTTGCCCAGCTTAGGGGAGAATGTTAACTGCCACTGCAGGGCCAGCAAAGGAAATGAAAGAACAAGAACTGCTGTGGGGAAAAGCTGCAGGTAAGAACTTGTGCGTCGTGCTGCCCCAGCATCAGTTTGCTGATCTGCGTAGAAACGCAGAAGGCATACAAGTCACCTACTCATTTGCATTTTGAATTTAACAGAATTTTCAGAGAAAACTGGAAATAAGAGATCAAAGGCAGCCTTCCTAACAAAACACAAATAAAGCACGTAAAAAAAATAACACAACATTGAGACCTAGTGCCTCCTTTCGCTCGTGCCCCAGTGAAATGGATTACTACGCAAAAACTCCACTTTAACTCCCTAAGATTAGGCACCAGAGGAATAACAAATGCACTTCCTCGGTCACTTTTCTACCTAAACGCTACATTCACAGGTCACAGTTGTCTCTCTCTGGCTAGCACCTCTCCCAGCAGCGCTGAAAGAAAGGAGTGAGGGTAGGGGAGTAGGGCTAATCCTTTGCTACACGTCTTGCTAATTAAGACCTCCAGAGCAGCTACCTCAGACACAAACGCATCCCACCCCCTCTAACACAGAGCTAAGCAGAGGCTACATATCCATCCAGAGTCCCGTGCAAGCTTTGGAAATGATGCTGAACCCCGTACCGTGGTCAGCACGACTGAAAGCTGGCTGGGACAGAGCTACAGAAGACAGAGCCCCATTTCCGGAGCACGCGGCGCAGACGTACCCGGGAAGCTCCGTGCCCCGGGCTCCTCTCAGCTCTGCTCACTGCTCTAACAACCCTGCTGCCAGACCCAGAAAGGACATTCTGCAATTTACCACCACAGGCCAGATGAATCGTGGTGCTACACACAGTCACACAGGAAAAACTCAAAAAACACTCCTCTCCTCTGGTTCATGTATGCTGCCAAATCCTTCGCTGATGCCCATTATGCAAATGGCTCTAAATGTGCTTTTTTTTGGGAGTGCAGAAGCGTTTTCTTGGATTTTTTCAAATAATTTTATTGGCATGGTTCTAGAACTAGCTTTGAGTTTTCAAAACTTTCAAGATCTACATAAACGCAATTTTAACAATTTAGCACAGGTTTCAATTCAGAGGTAATCAGTAAGTTAAGTATGGAACTCTGGCATCATTGGTATAGTAGCCTTAAATTACTACAACAGTTCAGTCTCACAGCAACTGTGAAAATGTCCTAATGTTATCTCTAGTAGTTCTCTTGGTTTAGATTTCTATTTCAAAACTCATCAAGTTTGGTAAGTTATGTTCCTTTTTTGCTCTACACGACATTATAAGATTTTTGGCTCCAGTGTTGTTAGGGGACTAATGGTCAATTTTCAAAGAAATATAATTAGTTTCACCCAGTCTATTTTTCCTGAGGTTTAGGCTCTAGTTATTGATTTCTTGTATACAGCCACTGGCAAATTTAAAGCACAAGAGATTTTATTAAGGGATCACACAGTCCACTGCTTATGTTAGGCTGAGCTGTACAGAGACAAATTTGATTCTTTACCTCCTCTCGCTCAGTTAGACCCTTACTGATTATACTGAGAAATCAGAAACTGAATTTCCCTGCAGACAAGTTCCCTCCTCCTCCCCCAATTAGCAGGGCTCTGCACAGAAACTGGAAAACTGAATACCACATTTATGACACTCGCAATACTTTACATATGCCACTAAAAGTCATAATCCCTATTTTCCCCCAGCAATGACCAAACTTCTGTCATTTGCATTAAAAAAAAGTTAGTCCATTAACACCTGAGATGTCCCTCAGAATAACAGCTTTTACTGATCTGAAATTCTCAGACGTTCCCTCATCACATAGTTATCACACTGAACCAAAGAGAAGAAACAACATTTTTGTCTTGCCAGTAAATAAAAACAAAAGAGCAACACATTGCTTGCAGTTTGACACGCAGGTTGAACAAAGCAGAAAAACAATCTAGCAAGCCAAAATCAGATTTGCTGCTATGTCTGCACTAACACTTTTCAGAAGTCTGTCACACCAGTCCTATCAAAAGCCGGACCTTGCAGAGAAGCTGTAACAATAGCGCTTCCACTAAATCGGCAAAAGGCAGCTGGAGCTTCCAATTAGCATCATCTTCCCTGGTTAGAACAGAATGCAAAACACGTTAAGTTAATATAATAAAATCAGCTGAGCTGACCACCAGCTTTAATCCGTCTCTCATTCAAAATCCAGAATTCCAGCAGGTTTCAGGGAGCACACATCTCACAAGAACTAGCTTTTCTTTGCTTTCAGTGACAAATTTAAATAACGGTCACAAACAGCTACTAAACAGAAACAAAGATGCCATTTTTAAGGCTTCAGCCTGGAATACTCCACATCTTCCACACAGAGACACTTCAGCAATGCAACCTTGCTCTAAGCAGGTCCGAGCTCTTTTACAAACACAGAACACGACTGTTTTCTATTTTGGGCACACAAACCTCATGGAGGTCAGGTTCCTTCCCACAGCCCTTCCCCCAGTGCCCAGAGAAGCTGCCCAGTAGAACACATCCCACCTTCAGATCGCTATCGTACGTAAGAGGCACAGCGTTGGAGAAGTTCACACTGGAAATGTATGTCGGCCTGGAATAGCTGGCTAGCCCAGATCGATGCAAACTTCTACTGCAGCACCTCTTTGTAACATACTCCTCCAACTGCCAGGATGACAAATCAACAACGTTTAAGATAACTGTACTTGTCTTTATGAGTATCTGTAATTTTCTTACAGTTTTGTCTTCTTAGACTGCAATATTGATCACGTATTGATTGACAAACATAATCTTCATTCGAGGCCGTCAGTCAAGGAATATGACCTCAGGGCACTTTTACAGATCAACCATCACACAAACCAGAGTTGCCACTCACTGCTAAATCACAAAAGAACACAGATTGGAAGAGCCTCTGGAAGAGACCCAACCCACCTTCCTGCTCAGATGAAGTGTAATTAGATCTGAGTGTTCAGGGACTTGTCTGGGTATCTCCAGGGATGGGGATTCCACAACTTCTCTGGGCAACCTGCTCTAATATTTGACCTATTTCACTCTAAAGCACACAGTGCTTGCAATTTGCCTCAATCATTAATTCAGAAAATTGTTTCTCACATATTAAAATCGAGACCACATTGAGTCTACGCCCTTATCAAAAACAGGGAAAGATGAAAGAAGTGTAAGGAAGAGTGAGGAAGGATGAGAGTCAAGACAATTTCACCCAAAATAAGGGAAAAGTCTCTGCAGGCCTCTTCAGCAAGCCAGGAACTTCTGTTCTCTAGCACAGACACCACAACATAACAGCCAATGCAGATGAAGTCAAAGACAAGGGATGGGGAAGAAAAGAATGGCGACCACGCTCTGCTCCCCTTGTTTTCATACTCCTCCCTCTATTCAAAACAGTTTCACTGCATCCAGACACAGAAAAATGTTTTTTCATGCAGGAACTGAAAATGCCATCTCAGCATCAACTGTTTGCAAACACTCAATCCTCTTAAAGGCTGACAGAAAGAAAATAAGTCTGGTGGCAAACAGTCACATGAACAGAACCTGCAGTGGCTGTCAAGTGTACCATCAGAGTAGGAAACACATCTTGACTTTGCTGAACACAATTGTCAAGTGATCAAAACCCTATTGAAGAATTCCCTTTTTTAGGATATAGAGACACTGGTTTGTCTGTCACACAAAAGTGAAGACCTCAAAATTGAAGATGATGGCCCTCTACTTAAAACACTATCTGAATAGTTTTACTCATAACAACAATCTCTAAGTGCCCCTGAATTACTTGTGCTGACAACTACTGGGAACAGGAACTTGTTCAGTTCTTCAGATTACTTTCCAGTTATGTCCTAACCCTACAACAGGAGGAGGAGAAAGAGGAAATGGAGCAGTGGGCTACAGTTTTTTAAAAAACTGCAATTCTGACATTCAAGACATTAATGAATACATTTAGCGCTTCTGCATTGACCATGCAGAAACAGTTACCAAAATGCCATGGTATTAACTGAACACCTCAGATTAGGTGTAGGAGGAGTAGAGAAAAGAAACGATGATGAGAGGAAAGAACAATGATATTTCTTCTCTCCTCACACCCCCCCCCTCCTCACTCCTGTCAAACCACCAGCAAGAATTAGCACATTTTAGGTCTGGATATTTGCCAGGTAGCACAAAGGCCAACAAAACTAGAAGTTGCTAGAAATACAATAGTTTTTTTTAGGATGTAAAATCTGAACAACAAATATAGACAGAGACTGAAGTTAACTACCCTCATCTTCAATAAATAGAGCAAGTCAAAGGGGAAAAGACTGAAAACTGGCAACTGTCAACTATTCAAAGGGGAAAACAGTAAATCAAAATTTCTAGTAGGAACGCCTTGTTTCTTTTTTTTACCTTTTTAAGTAACAGGGCAGGCTGTCTTCACACCCCTAATAGGGTGCCAGTGACCAACAAGATTTTGTGAAGCAACCACTAGTATGTGAGAAGAACAGCGCTCCTGAGAGCTGCAGCACTGCACTGCAACCAGAAGACACAGAAGGAAGTAGCAACCCTTCCTTTCTCTGGAAAAGGCTCGGCAGGTAGCGTTCAGTATATTTAAAAAGTTTAAAGAAAGCTGTTAGTTTGCATCTCCTGAACGACAATACCACACACTTCTACAGAACCACCAGACAAAAGGGTACTGCCAGCGTCACAAAAATCACAGAAGCAGCTTTTATCACAGGGCGCCCACAAAAGAAGAGGCCAAGCACTTTTCCTCTTCGCTCAGCTGTTTTACAATTGCAAGCCAAAGGTCAACTATCTTCACTCACTTCTGGAAACCAGCCATAAGATTACTAACAACCAGCTTAATGGCTACAGTTCAAATGCTGCTCAATCAAGTCCCGAATATGTGGGTAGGCAGCAGGAGCGGCGCCGTGACGTCACGGGCGAGTTATGTGCTGCCATCAGAGCGAGTCACACGCTGCCCACCTCTGCCACAAAGAGAAACACAAACTGCCAGGGAACAGGACTCAAAGCGTTAGAGGTTATGTTCTTTCCTCAGGGTGGCCACGGTGTAACGTTTCGCTATGAAACAACCCTTTGTTACCATCATATAGCGATCAAATTAATTTGACTTTCTGGAGGTGCATCAAGACAGGTGTCTCACAGCCAGATTTCAAGACATCTCCATTACGTGTCAAGTTCCACGTGTACCTCAGCAAGGGATACCTAAAGAGCGACGAGTGCAAGCACACTCAACATGCTGCAAGGTTATTTCTCTCCCCAATTCATCCAAGGGCAGCAGGGTTGACCTGATTAATAAGACAGATCACATGAGGCACATGAATGGGATACCCTGAGATTTCTCAGTCATGAGCAAAGCACTAACAAAACAGATCCCACACGTCTGATGGAAATTCATTTCCACAACCTGAAACACGCTTGAAGGGAACCAGACTTTCCAAATGGCCACGCACCACAGAAGTTTGTCACTCTACTCAAAGTGAACTGTAACAATTCTAATTGGGTTTGGCTTATTCATCTGAAATATGCCGGCCCCAGACAGCGAACCCTACCACGGGGCACAGAGCTCATTCAGCTGCGTGCTGAAGAAGGATCCCTGAAACTCTTGGAATTTCCACTCATTTTAGTGATATTCTTGACTGACTTACCATTTCTACAGCTCGGTTTACTCATCTATGAAGTAAATATGTAAAATTTGTAAGAATTTTCAGAATGTGAGCTGAAAGGAAATACAGTCTGAAGAACTACTCATCAACAACTTTGAGGAAGTGATTAGTCTAAGTTTTAGATAGAGTAGGAAAATCCCTCTCTGTATTCTAGGAAAAACTACAATGATTCATGCAGTGTAACAGCATGCAGACATACATACCACCATGTCACATCACTGTGACAAAACTTCTACATCAAGTGGCTAGGATTCAAGTACATCTTACTACCAGCCATTGTATGCAGTGTTGAGAGTTTTAGCACAAAGTAAACTTTTAAAAGTCTAAAAAAAAGGTCAATTTTCCTTTAATTCTTAGAGAATAAAATATTTTAAATTAACGCAAATTTTACAAGACATTATTTCACGTACTACATTAAGAATACTTCTAATTAAGAATAATTCTAATACTTAAGAACACTTCTAATACTTCTAATTAAGAAAACACTTAAAAATAAACTATATTTCATTATACTTATTTTTTCCTTCACTAATAAAAGCTGAGGGTGGTTAATACAGAGGAGAATACAGCTCAAGAAAAATAAATGCAAGGTTATCACAAAAGACCTCTAATCTTCTAACAGTCTCGAATGTTTAAAAATAGCAAATGAAAATATTCTGGTAATTTACATCAACACTGGAACTGAGGTATACATGCCTAATGGGCATTTCTAAGGCCAGTTTTGGGCCAGGGATGCATAAGGACATATTTGAAGTTAATCTCAAAGCAGGATACATTTTTGCAATCTTTATCTGTTGATGGGCACACAACATGACTGCAGTTTTAAGAAAGCCACAGTTATGTTATTGAAATATCAGCTATAAAATTTGCACATTAAATTTACACATACAGGTTGTTTTTTCCAACTTATCTTAAGATAGGAGTTAAAATCAAGCCCTTCCTTGCCAAAAATTTTGAGTAGATGAGTAATCCCCCTGAGGTCTGCAGGACTCCATTTGTGAGCACACACCAAGTTACGGCCTTACACCTGCAGGACAGGCGCCTCTCAAAAGAGTTTCTGCTCAAAGCATTCTAGAAAGAAACAGCTTAAAGTACTTTAACACTAAATAAATCACACTAGGAAGGCAAAGCCCATCTACTTTTATGGAGAAATACTAACTCTGATGCAGCTCCATTACAACATTCCAGAGTATGGCTCTTACTGCCCGGAAGCAACAAAGCCCAGAGCTGAGAGCTGTGCTTCACTGAGGCCAGATCACAGCGGATTTTTGCATTTTACTCCTCCCCCAAATAAAATATTGTGTTTGCTCTGTGTGTCCAATTCTTTTAAATAACGCTTCAGAAATTCAAATATTTTTCAAACGTCTTAAGCCTTTGATATATCGAAAGAACTACAGACAAAAATTCCTCTAATGCCCTCCAGTATCCACTTACGTCTGCACAGATCCATTAAATATTCAGCCACAAGCTTATCGCTCGAGTTCATCGGGACCGAAGACAAAACTCAGCACCAATATCTGACAGCCTGATGCTAAAAGATTATCTACCAAGAAAGAATCTGATCACTGCTCTTTGATATTGCAAGCCTTGGCAGGAAGCATAGGAAAGGAATATCAAATTGATCTTGATTACTTGAAGGGGTTTTCTCTCACAGAAGGGAATTCAGCGTAGAGATTATCTTGTACTTCTGCTTATTTGCTACCCTGTTTACAACCAAGTTTTGAAATGTTCCAGCCTCAGCAGAGATAATGAGGTGCTTTGGGGTGCACGCTTAACATAGAAACAAAACGGCCTCTCCCGCTCCTAGAGAGGCCAGACTGGGGTTCAGGAAATCTTGAGGTACCCTACTGAAAGGAGACGGCGTTCTCTGGGGACTCAAAAGACGGCCAGGTCCGAAGAGACTCCCGAGAGATGCCGAGAAGCCCAGGACGAAAGAAGGAACGGCCGAGCCCTCACCCTCCGCTTACCTTAAGGATATCCCCCCGTTTGAAGCTCAGCTCGTCGTCCGCGGTGGCTTTGAAGTCGTACTTGGCGATGGCTTCCATGCTGGGGCTGCCGCGCGGGGCGGTGCGGGCGCTGG
>NW_009732590.1:0-496 GCF_000703405.1 Apaloderma vittatum | reverse complement strand
GGGAGGTGTTTAAGCATCTGTTGGATGTGGTGTTGCGTGATATGGTCTAGGGGTGAACTTGCAAGTAGGGTTAATGGTTGAACACGATGATCCCAAGGGTCTTTTCCAACCTGGATGATTCTGTGATTTATCTTCTTTTACTTTCCCTCCATTTTCTTCTGCATTTTCTCTCATTTCTCTTTCATTTATCTTCCTTTATGTCTCCTCCTCTTCTGTTTCCATCTTTGTCTCATTTTTACCTTTAACAAAGTACCTTCGAAATGTCTACACCACACTTGCAAGGAAGGACGGACAAGCACTGTATTTTGAAAGAGCTCTCATTCCCATTTCTCAATACTCTTCATGCTTTAAAGAATGTCCCCGCATACCGAGAATGCTGAGGTCTTCAGCTCCATTCACTGACTTGAGATAACATGCTGCAGGCTGGTAATATTCTCAATTATCTCTTCCCTGTTTCTTTATTCCTTGCAGTGATTCTTCTTCTTTTTTTATTATT